>NC_088879.1:31824188-31891183 GCF_032884065.1 Artemia franciscana | reverse complement strand
TTGGTGACAAGTTTTTCGACTGTAGCCATCTTCTCCTCCAAAGAGCTAAATCAGCTTGCAAGCTTTTTCTATTGCTGTCTGGAACAAGGTACCGGAAATTAGTCAGAGTATCCGATACATCCTTTGTTTTTTCGATGTCCATGGAAATACAGTGCTGAGGAAATATGTATTGCCATGACACCAGCAACTTTCTGTGACTAAGTGCAGCTGCTTTAGGATTTAGTCCACAAATATGATGCACACAAAAAGTTGGTAGTACATTTCAGGATTGTATGACCCCTTTGCATAATTATTCCTATACGTTAGTTTTGTAGCTCATCTCGGTACTCTAATGCTGATTTCATAATCTTGACGCAGTTCAGTCTCTTCAGTAAAAGCAGATGAAATATAGCTTCATTCCTCTCTCTTACTTCTCTAACGTCTCTTATGTATGGTCAGTGTGTTTGAGAAAATATACGAGATCTATAGCTTCTGATTGCAAAGATGTCGAAAAATTGTGTTACAGACTAAAAAATTTACTGACAGTAACCATAGCTGCAACAAAACTGCATCTCTCAATAGCAGATAGTAAAGAATAGGCTTTCCTTGAAGATTCACAATCTAAATCAGATTGTTTTTTAATTTCCCTCTTAGCCTCACAGATAATGATGAATGTCTTTAAATGAAACGATTGCCTTTAAGTGTTCCACCCATCTAGTCTCACAAAATTTGTTCAATCTTATTCTTTTTGTCCCTGTGATAAGATTAAATAAAAAAAAACAAGTTTTTTTAACTGAAAGTAAGGAGCGACATTAAAACTTAAAACGAACAGAAATTACTTCGTATATGAAAGAGGCTGCTTCCTCATCAACGCCCCGCTCTTTACGCTAAAGTTTGACTCTGTCTCTCAATTCTTCTTTTTAAAACAGTAAAAAACTTTAGCGTAAAGAGCGGGGCGTTGATGAGGAAGCAGCCTCTTTCATATACGAAGTAATTTCTGTTCGTTTAAGTTTTAATGTCGCTCCTTACTTTCAGTTAAAAAAACTTGTTTTTTTTTATTTAATTTCTGAACGTTTTTGAATCAATGCATTTTTGATTTTGGCTCTCCGCAGAGGAATAATTAAAACGAAATCTGTATTTTTTTTTGGCTAAATGGCTTTCTCATAATTTTGATCAAATGATTTTGAGAAAAAAAGAGCGGGGGAGGAAGCCTAGTTGCCCTCCGATTTTTTGGTCAATTAAAAAGGCAACTAGAACTTTTAATTTTTTACGGATATTTTTATTAGTAAAAGATTTACGTAACTTATAAATTAGCTTACGTAAAGAACTTTTGTATTCTCATATTTTTATTACATATATGAGGGGGCTCGCCCCCTTGTCAGATCCTCGCTCTTTGCACTAAAGGTTAAATTTTGTCCCAATTCATTAAGAATGACCCCAGAATCACAAAAGCCGTAGAATAAATAGTTGAAATCACTAAAAATATTTTAACGTAAAGAGCGAGGTATTAGGAGGAGGTGAGCCCCTCAAATGGGTTATAATTTCTGTTTGTTTTAAGTTTTAATGTTCTTCCTTACTTCCAGCTGAAAGAACTTTTTCATATTTATTTTTTCATTGTGTTTTTAAATAATGCTAGTAAATCCTGCGCCCCCTTCATGGAGATTTTCTTCCCCCATGACAAATTATCGATGGAAGTTCCCCCAGCATATCCCCTCTTCTCAACCCCTCCCCCAACCAAAAAAATCCTCCTGAAAACACCTGTACACTTCCCAATAACCATTACTATATGTAAGCATTGGTCAAAGTTTGTAACTTGTTGCCCCTCCCATGGGGAATGTGGGGGAGTAACTCGTCCCCAAAGACATAGTTATAAGGTTTTTCGACTACGCTGAATAAAATGGCTATCTCAGAATTTTAGTCCGTTGACTTTGGTAAAATAATTAGCGTGGGAGGGGGCCTAGGTGCCCTCCAATTTTTTTGGTCACTTAAAAAGGGCACTAGAACTTTTCATTTCCGTTAGAATGATCCCTCTTGCAACATTCTAGAACAACTGGGTCGATACGATCACCCCTGGGAAAAAAAAAACAAAAACAAAAAAAAACAAATAAACACGCATCCGTGATCTGCCTTCTGGCAAAAAATACAAAATTCCACATTTTTGTAGATAGGAGCTTGAAACTTCTACAGTAGGGTTCTCTGATACGATGAATCTGATGGTGTGATTTTCGTTAAGATTCTATGACTTCTAGGGGGCGTTTCCCTCTATTTTCTAAAATAATGCAAATTTTCTCAGGCTCGTAACTTTTGATGGGTAAGACTAAACTTGATGAAACTTATATATTTAAAATCAGCATTAAAATGCGATTCTTTTCATGTAGGTATTGGTATCAAAATTCCATTTTTTAGAGTTCTGGTTACTATTGAGCCGGGTCGCTCCTTACTACAGTTCGTTACCACGAACTGTTTGATTACTTACCTGAGCAATTTCTTTGAAAACTTCACACCATTTAAGTGAAATTCTAAAGAAATTAATCACTTCTTTCAAAGTTCTTAGACAATCTCTTAATAAGAGGTATGTTGTACAAATGACTCAGGGCTAAGTTTAGGAATTGACTTCCACAGTGAACGTAGACTGCATGGGGAATTAATTAACTGGATATAGCAGCCAAACCGTGAAACTGGCCAAAAGTAGATGAAGCTCCATCATAACCTTGTCCCCTTAAGTATTTTAATTGCGTCCCATTCCAATTAATGTTTGCATCAACCAACCAAGGTCGCATACAACCACCTGTTTCTTTTTTTATAAAGTCAATAAGTTGCTGATGGTGTCCTAGGGAAGAGTGCTAAGACTGCAACTAGGAATATTAGTGAAAAAGCTTTAGGTTTAATAGAGAGTAGAAGGGGTTTGTATAAGAATTATCTGAGTGATAGGTCGCATGAAAACAAAAGGAATGTAAAGAAAGTGGAGAAAGCATTAAAATATGAACTAAGGAGATGTGAAGTGGAGGCGATGGATAAAATTACTGAGGATCTGGAAGATGCGGCTAGACGGCATAATAGTAAAATATTATACTGGCATGTTAATAAATTGAAAGGGAGTAGCCAATCCGAACTAGTCCCAGTTAAAGATAGAAATGGGGCCACAATTAGTGATAAGAAAAAAGTTAAAGAAAGATGGGTGGAAAGTTTCGAGAATGTGCTAAACCGAGATACAGTTGCTGGAAAAGATATAGATGAAAATGAAAAAGTTTGTGATACCTTGGATGTGAAGGAAGATTTGTTTAGTGAGGAAGAATTAGCGACAGTACTAAAAGGATTAAAAAATAATAAGGCCCCAGGTGCTGATAGTATGATTAATGACTTTCTTAAATATGGTGGCTCTGAGGTTAGGAATAAGCTACTGAAGATTATGAACATGATTTTTGAAAAAGGGGAAGTACCCAATGATTTTAGGAAAACCTTAATTAAACCACTGTATAAGAAAGGTGACAAGAGTGAGAGTCGTAATTATCGAGGCCTTAGTCTGGTCTCTGTAGGTAGCAAATTACTGAGTAATATGATACTTTTTAGACTGAGACATGCTGTAGACAAAGTTTTAAGGGAAGAACGATGCGGTTTTAGAAAAGGTAGAGGATTTGTCGACCATGTTTTCACTCTTGAGCTAACAATTGAGAATTCCCTTCGTTGTCAAACACCTTTGGTCCTTAGTTTAATCGATTATGAGCAAGCTTTCGATTCTGTTGATAGAACAGTGTTAACAAAGGTCTTATCGTTATATGGTATACCAGAAAATACATTAAAGTGATTTGCGCTATGTACTAGAATAATACTGCTGCTGTTAAGGTAGGAAATGAGGTTAGCAACTGGTTTTGTATTAAATCAGGAGTTAAGCAGGGTTATGTTCTATCCCCCTTTATATGGACCATTTTGATGGACTTCGTCTTAAGGAGCACAGGAAAGGCAATTGGAGACCATGGAATCAAATGGGGAGGAAGAACGATCCTGGACTTAGATTATGCTGATGATTTAAGCATATTAGATGAAAGTGTGAGCAAAATGAATGAATTTTTAGAGGTTTTACGAGTTCAGGGTGCTAAAATAGGCTTAAATATTAATGTTAAGAAGACTAAGTCACTAAGGCTTGGAATAAGTGAAGATGAACAGGTGACATTAGGTAACGAAAAGATTGATCAGGTTGGGAACTTCAGTTACCTTGGTAGTATTATTAGTAAAGATGGTGGGAACAGTGAAGATGTTAAAAGTAGAATAGCTACGGCTCAGGGTGTTTTTTCACTGCTAAAAAAAGTCTGGAAGAATAGAAAGATAAATCTACAAACCAAGATTAGAATATTGGAAGCTACAGTGATGACAGTGGTCAAATATGGTTCTGAAGCATGGGCACTCCGAAAAGCAGATGAAAATTTACTAGATGTTTTCCAGAGAAATTGCCTACGGATTGTTCTGGGTACCCGGCTGACTGACCGTATTTCAAACAGTAGGTTGTACGAAAAGTGTGGTTCAATCCCGCTTTCTGGGGCTATAATGAAAGAAAGGTTGAGATGGCTAGGCCACGTTCTACGGATGAAGGATGAAAGATTACCGAAGATTGTCCTTTTTGGCCAACCGTCTGGGGCTACACGGAAAGCAGGTCGTCCTTGTCTGGGTTGGTAAGATGTCATAAATAAAGACTTAAAGGAAATGGGAACTTTCTGGGAGGGTGTAAAGAGGGAGGCTTTAAATAGATTAGGTTGGAGGAAGAGCGTGCGTAGCTATGTTGACCTCAGGCGGCTTGGTGCTGCAGTGAGTTATTAGTAGTAGTAGTAGTAATAATTTTTTATTCCCGTTTTGAAATGATGGACAACTAATTAACAAACAGGGATGTAGACTTCTACAGAAACAATGAAAAATCACACGCGTGATTTAAGTGACGTTCAAGGTTATTTTAGCACACCAACACCTAGTTGGTGGGGGCGTTTCGCCCACCAAGCCCCCCCCCCCCCACGTAAGTTGTAACGTGCCATATTAGTTACGCGCCATTGTAGTTGTGTCCCTGTGTCCCACCTGTGAATATATATATATATATATGTATATATATATATATATATATATATATATATATATATATATATATATATATATATATATATATATATATATATATATATACATATATATATATATATATATATATATATATATATATATATATATATATATATATATGTTTTTAACTATGTAAAACTTGCAAATATACAACATTCTTCGCTGTCCCATTATCTGTGCATAAGTCCCGGTCGTCGTTTTTGTCCCGATGTCCCAGTCTGCAATTTCTCTTCGAGTGTCTCGGTCGTCATTTATATTCCCTGTGTCCCGGTGTCCCGGTGTCCCTGTGTCCCGGTCGTCATTTATATTCCTTGTGTCCCGGTCGTTATTTGTGTCCCGGTGTCCCAGTCTGTAATTTCCCTTTGATTGTCCCGGTCGTCATTTATATTCCCTGTGTCCCGGTCGTCATTTGTGTCCCGGTGTCCCGGTCTGTAATTTCACCAGTTGACAAACATAACGTCAGTGGACAAACAACTTCATGACGACATACAGTTCAATCCTTATAATGACGTCAGTCGACAAACATGACATCAATCTACACACAAACATGACGTCAGTCGACAGACATACAAACAAACAACTTATTTTATATATATATATATATATATATATATATATATATATATATATATATATATATATATATATATATATATATATATATATATAATATATATATATATATATATATATATATATATATATATATATATATATATATATATATATATATATATATATATATATATATATATATATATATATATATATATATATATATATATATATATATATATATATATATATATATATATATATATATATATATATATATATATATATATATATATATATATATATATATATATATATATATATATATATAATATATATATGTATATATATATATATATATATATATATATATATATCATGTATATATCATGATATATATGATCATATATATCATGATATATCATGTATATATCATGTATATATATATCATGAAAAGAGAAATCACCAATGCAACAGCACAAACACAAAAAAAAGAAAAAAAAGAGAGAGACAGAAGGAGAAAAGGAAACCTGTTTTCCTAAATTAGTGATTAATATAGACCAGCACTTGAATGAGGCCTTAACCCTACTCATCCATACAATCACATAGGTCAAACAGCATAGCCATACACAATCAACCATAAAGAATAATCCATGGACAGGCAGTTATGTCGTCAATAAGTATAAGTCGTCATTTACCAAACAATAGAAAAAAAATAATAAAGACAAATAATTCAGAGGCAACAACCCAACACAAGGGCTCATCAGGAGAATACACTGACCTATATAGGGTTTCGCCACTTTAAATTCTCTACCCCAGCCAAGTGTCGTGGCTACCACAGAATATCCATGGCATCCCCGTGTCAGGTATCACCCCCAAAATACATGTCTATGAAAGAAAAAAAAAACAGCAAATGTAAAACAACCAAGTAACACCAAAACAAGCTTATCCTGTTAATATATCCCTCTTTTTAGCAACAATAGGTAAACTAAATATAATAAATTTTACCAAATCACAAATATTAACACATTGCAAAAAACCTGAATGAACTAAACAATTATAGAATTCATCTTTACCATGTGGCTGATTTAAAAAAAAAAAAAACGCTCAATTAGAAACACAATTCAAAATAAATGGCGCTGCGACAACATTTCTCGAACCTCCGAAATTAGTTGAAAATCTCTTTAAGTATTTCTAGATAATTATTTTGATATTTATTTAAAAGTTCGTTATAATGAAAACTAAATTTTTAAAATTGCCAAGTTAATTTATTTACAGAAAAACCTCTTGATATCAATTTTTGGCTTAAGATTTTACATCTATTTTTAAAATCAATATAATTACTACAAATCCTTGCATAACGAAGTAACTGTGAGAAAAACGCTGAATATGTGATATTTGAGTGTATATTACTTTCAGGGAATGGGAAACTAATCACTTCAAAATCAAAATCAACCGTTTTATTATACATTTTAAAACTTAATTTATTATTATCATAAATATTAATATTTAAATCTAAGAAATGACCTTCATGACCAGCGCCATGACTAGGTTCAAGAATAGGCTCTGATGGATATATATTTTTAGAAATATCAATGAAATCCTTACAATTTAAGACCAAATTATCATCTAAATATCTTTTATTATTTGATAAAACATGTTTTAAATTAATTGGATTATTCTTATCCATCATATATTTATATTCTAGTTGACTTAAAAACAAGTCAGCTATAAATGGGCTGGCATTCCCCCCCCCATGGGAATTCCCACAATTTGCTTGTACAAATCACCACCAAATCTTATATTAGTATTGTATAAAACAAATTCTAATAACTCAAAAATCATATCCATGCTGTAACATCTCAAGTTAACTGTAGTATTAAAGCAATTTGTCCATATAGCTTTTTTATTATAAGTGTCTATTTTTAAGAACCTTTTACTAGATAAGAGAAAAGATTTCTTGATAACAGTTTTTAAATTATCAAACTCTACACTAAGTGATAAATTAGTATGCATTGTCGCAAAATCGAAAGACTCAATTCTTTTAGCTGAAACCATTGTTAAAGAATCTATCACCTACAGTGAATTATTAACAATGCAATATGGATTAAAATTCGAAAATTTTTTAATACCAGAATAATAGGTTTTAAGTTTATTTACAATTTCCTTTAAAATTAAAGAGAGGTCAGTAGCAGCAATGCGGGTTGGACATTTAGCTGCTCCAGCAATAAACCGTGGTTTAGGGGGATTCTTATGAAATTTTACAGTCCAATATAGGAAAGGGAACTTTTTATCATTGTCATTTATTTTAATATTAAAATTTTTAAAAAGTATTTCTTCAGTCTTTTCAATTAAATTCTCATCCTCTATATTTACCTTTTCGTAAACATTAGTTGTGCATAACTCCCTTTTTAAGATATCACAATACAGCTTCTGACAAATTATGGCAAAATTATTATTAGCTTTATCCACTGGCACAATTACAAATTCATTCTTTAGATTAGCAATCGCTTGTTTAATCTTCGCATTATAAAATAATGATTTAGTGTTACTATTTTTTAAGTTAGAATATATTTTATTTCTTATTCTACTAATAATTAGATTCTTCAACTTTGAAAACTCTCTTTATTTTTATTCTCTTTCTTACACCACTTATCAATAAATAAATCAAAATCATCTTCCAAGCCATCAAGAACACTCGATGGTTTCAGATGATGAGAAAGACGGAAATTAGCCCCTTTATTCATTATAATTTGAAGATCATCTTGCTTTATTATTGACAAGTCCCCTGTTATAACATGTTTGTAAGTAGGATTTACAAATGGGCCAAGTTGCTTACAATTACAAACCGGTTTCCAATTTATATCACTATCTAATCTTTTTAGTATTAAATTACAATTAAAAATAATTTGCCCAATAGTTTTTGAAAATTTATAAGTTAAAACTGGACTATCATTATAATTCAAATTACTAGGAAGGGCCTGTTTCACATGCCGCTGATTTAAAATTTCTGATAAATTAATATCTTCAATCTGCTTACAAGTAAAATTAATAGGTAAATATAATCTGTTATCCTTATTACTAATCTTATCGAACTTTTTCTTTTTTGAAATAAATTCCGTTTTAGTTAGAATGCAAATTGTATCACATATTACTTCAATATTATAATCAAGAGCTGTATTATTCTTAACAAACCAGAAAAGTTTGATTAAATTCCTCTTGGATAAATTATTTACACATTTTATTACAGAAATCAAACCCTTAGATTCAAGTAGCTGGCATAGATCTATAGAAAGCATATGTACATCTAAAATCATTTTTTCTATTATTTTTCCTATGTCCTCTCGATCGTTTTCTACGTTTAGTAGGACAAGTAAAAGAGGGATGGTCCATAAAACCATCAATACATTTAACAACAACATGGGACATGTCGCCATATTTTGCTACACGATCATTTAGCCCAAAAGGATAAGCTGTACCAAGAGTATGGATCCAGAAATCCTCCTGTTTACGTAGTCTATTATTCTTCTCTTCTTTATTTAAATTTTCTAATTCTAAATTTTCTAAAATTGTGGCAGTTATATCTGATATGGAACATTTACCATTATTACAATGTTGAACTAGATAGTTATTAGTTTTTTCATTATTAACTGTTGTCTTATGTCCAGAAAATCTTTTATATATATTATTAGTTGTTTCCCCCACATATTGTAGGCAGCATTTATTACATTCTAATAGGTAAATTACATTGGTTGTTCTACAATTAACATTACCACGTAACTTGCATGCAAAATTTTTATTATACAATGTACTCTTAACAGAAGTCCGTGGCACAAAATGATCTTGGCAAAGAAAACAACGACTCTTACACCTACTAACTTTCGAAAAATCGTTCCGAGTCTATATATATAGACTCTATATATATATAGTCTATATATATATATATATATATATATATATATATATATATATATATATATATATATATATATATATATATATATATATATATATATATATATATATATATATATATATATATATATATATATATATATATATATATATATATATATATATATATATATATATATGTATATATATATATATATATAATATATATATATATATATATATATATATATATATATATATATATATATATATATATATATATATATATATATATATATATATATATATATATATATATATATATATATATATACTAGCTGTTGGGGTGGCGCTTCGCACCACCCCAACACCTAGTTGGTGGGGGCGCTTCGCGCCCCCCCCAAGCCCCCCCGCGCGCGTAAGTCGTTACGCGCCATAATAGTTACGCGCCATTGTAGTTGTGTCCCTATGTCCCACCTGTGAATATAGATATATATATATATATATATATATATATATATATATATATATATATATATATATATATATATATATATATATATATGGTTTTAACTACGTAAAACTTGCGAATATACAACATTCTTTGCTGTCCCATTGTCTTTGCATATAAATAGATTGTCAGGTTTACCGACTCTTGAACATGCAACATATAATGGTCCATGGGAAAACAATCTGTATTCAGATCTATACCTCATGATTCTAATGATTGCCCTTGAGCTTTGTTGATGGTGATTGCTAATCGACCATTCCCTGTCCCGGTGTCCCGGTCGTCATTTACATCCCCCTGTTTCCCCCGGTGTCCCCGTTGTAGTTGTGTCCCTGTGTCCCGGTCGTCATTTATATTCCCTGTGTCCCGGTCGTCATTTGTATCCCGGTGTACCGGTCTGTATATACATTCGTTTTTTAGTTTTGTTTTTCTCCTTTATTTTTTTCCTTTTTTTTTCTTTTTTAGTTTATTTAGATTTTTAGATTTTTTAGTTTTTTATTAGTTTTTAGTTTTTTTTTCTTTTTAGTTTTTTTGTAGTTTTTACCTTCTTTTTAGTTTTGTTAATTTTTTTTTTTACTTATGTCCTGGTCGTCATTTATACTCCCTGTGTCCCGGTGCTTTGTTGATTGCTAATCGAACATTCCTTTTGTCCTGGTCGCTTTCTCTTTGAGTGTCGTCATTTATTTTTTTCTTTTTTAGTTCTTTTAGTTTTTACCTTTTTTAGTTTTTTTTTAGTTTTTTAGATGAAAATTTTTTTTAGTTTTTTCCTTTTTTTCTTTTTAGTTTTTTATTGGTTTTTACCTTTATGTTAGCTTATTTTTCAGTTTTTTCCTTTTTTTTTAGTTTTTTTTATTTTTTATTTTTTTTTAGTTTTTTACCTTTTTTTAGTTTTTTTAGTTTTTTTAGTTTTTTTAGTTTTTTAGCTTTTTTACTTTTTTTATTAGTTTTTAGTTTTTTTGTAGTTTTTGCCTTTTTTTAGTTTTTTTAGTTTTTTTTTTTTAGTTTTTTATTGGTTTTTACCTTTATTTTAGCTTATTTTTCAGTTTTTTCCTTTTTTTTTTTAGTTTTTTTTAGTTTTTAGTTTTTTTAGTTTTTTACCTTTTTTTAGTTTTTTTAGTTTTTTTAGTTTTTTAGCTTTTTTATTTTTTTTTATTAGTTTTTAGTTTTTTTTGTAGTTTTTGCCTTTTTTTTTGTTTTTTTAGTTTTTTAGCTTTTTTATTAGTTTTTAGTTTTTTTTGTAGTTTTTGCCTTTTTTTAGTTTTTTTAGTTTTTTAGCTTTTTTATTTTTTTTATTAGTTTTTAGTTTTTTTTTGTAGTTTTTGCCTTTTTTTAGTTTTTTCAGTTTTGATGTCACCTGATCCAGTTTTTTCAGGTGACGTCACCTGATCCCCGATCCACAGATCCACAGACAACTTATTTTTATATATATAGATAGTTTTTTTTTTTACTTATGTCCTGGTCGTCATTTATACTCCCTGTGTCCCGGTGCTTTGTTGATTGCTAATCGAACATTCCTTTTGTCCTGGTCGCTTTCTCTTTGAGTTTCGTCATTTATTTTTTTCTTTTTTAGTTCTTTTAGTTTTTACCTTTTTTAGTTTTTTTTAGTTTTTTAGATGAAAATTTTTTTTAGTTTTTTCCTTTTTTTCTTTTTAGTTTTTTATTGGTTTTTACCTTTATTTTAGCTTATTTTTCAGTTTTTTCCTTTTTTTAGTTTTTTTTTATTTTTTATTTTTTTTAGTTTTACACCTTTTTTTAGTTTTTTTAGTTTTTTTAGTTTTTTAGCTTTTTTACTTTTTTTATTAGTTTTTAGTTTTTTTTTGTAGTTTTTGCCTTTTTTTAGTTTTTTCAGTTTTTTTTTAGTTTTTTATTGGTTTTTACCTTTATTTTAGCTTATTTTTCAGTTTTTTCCTTTTTTTAGTTTTTTTTAGTTTTTAGTTTTTTTAGTTTTTTACCTTTTTTTAGTTTTTTTAGTTTTTTTAGTTTTTTAGCTTTTTTATTTTTTTTATTAGTTTTTAGTTTTTTTTGTAGTTTTTGCCTTTTTTTAGTTTTTTTAGTTTTTTAGCTTTTTTATTAGTTTTTAGTTTTTTTGTAGTTTTTGCCTTTTTTAAGTTTTTTTAGTTTTTTAGCTTTTTTATTTTTTTTTATTAGTTTTTAGTTTTTTTTGTAGTTTTTGCCTTTTTTTAGTTTTTTCAGTTTTGACGTCACCTGATCCAGTTTTTTCAGGTGACGTCACCTGATCCACACATCCACAGACAGACAACTTATTTTTATATAGATAGATAGATATATATATATATATATATATGTTTTTAACTACGTAAAACTTGCGAATATACAACATTCTTCGATGTCCCATTGTCTGTGCATATAAATAGATTGTCAGGTTTACCGACTCTTGAACATGCAACATAAAATTGTCCATTGGAAAAACAATCCGTATTCAGATCTATACCTCATTATTCTAATGATTGCCCTTGTGTTTTTTTTATGATGATTGCTAATCGAACATTACCTGTGTCACGGTCGTCATTTATATTATCAGTATCCCGGTCGTCATTTGTGTCCCAGTGTCCCAGTCTGTAATTTCTCTTTGAGCGTCCCGTTCGTCATTTATATTTCCTGTGTCCCGGTCGTCATTTGTGTCCCGGTGTCCCGGTCTGTAATTTATCTTTGAGTTTCCGGTCGTCATTTATATCTCCCGGTCGTTATTTGTGTCCCAGTGTCCCAGTCTGTAATTTCTCTTTGAGTTTCCCGGTCGTCATTTATATTCCTTGTGTCCCGGCTTTAGTTTTCTTTTTCTCCCTTATTTTTCAGTTTTTTTCCTTTTTTAGTTTTTTTTTCTTTTTCAGTTTTTAGTTTTTTTTAGTTTTTTATTAGTTTTTAGTTTTTTTCTTTTTAGTTTTTTTTGTAGTTTTTACCTTTTTTTCTTTTTTTTTTCTTTTTTAGTTTTTAGTTTTTTACCTCTTTTTTTCTTAGTTTTTTAGCTTTTTTAGTTTTTTTAGTATTTTCTTTTTAGTTTTTTTTTTTAGTTTTTACCTTTTTTAGTTTTTTCTTCTTTTGTATTAATGCTAAGGCCAAGGTTCAAACCTGGAGCCTCTCGGACCTAGAACCTGAAACATAACGCTTTACCAACTCAGCTACTTCGGCTTGAATACATTCGTTTTGAGCAGCTTCCTCGGGTGTTGCCATTGTAGGTTCTTCAGTCTCCCTCTGTCCCGGTCGTCATTTGTGTCCCAGTCTGTAATTTCTCTTTGAGTGTTTTTTCTTTTTAGTTTTTTTTAGTTTTTTACCTTTTTCTTTTTTCAGTTTTCTTTTTCTTCTTTATTTTTCAGCGTCACTATGAAATACATATCGCCGAACCTTTGTTTTTTTAACTAAAATCTAGTAGGCATTGATTACCTTATACAAGTCAAAATTCCAAGCCCAATCATCGTCGCTATCATTTTCAGTTTTAATATGTTTTGACTTTTGCTGTCCAGGTGGATTTTCATATAACTGCGCGGTTTCGCGTTCTTTAGCCGCAAGCCTGTTTTCTTGCTGTTCTTGTGATTCCTCGGCACGCTTTCTTTTCTTACTTTCTCTATCAGTTGACTGAAGTTTTTTGGCATAGACTCTTTGAGCAGCTTCCTCGGCTGTTGCCATTGTAGGTTCTTCAGTCATTTAACTATTAAACATTTTTCCGTCCACGATCTTCTTACAATTAAAAATTTGTCTTTGAAAGATTTTCTTAAATACTTTTAATGACGTCATCGTCATAACAAACATAACGACAACTAACAAACTAACTTAATGACAAACTGATGACATGACGTCACTCAACACACAGACACACAGATAACTTATTTTTATATATATAGATTTCGGACATCGGGACACAAATGACGATCGGGACACCGGCACATGGGGAATATAAATGACGACCGGGACACTCAAAGAGAAAGCGACCGGGACACGAGGAATGTTCGATTAGCAATCACCATCAACAAAGCACCGGGACACAAATGACGACCGGGACACAGGGAGTATAAATGACAACCAGGACATAAGTAAAAAAAAAACTAAAAAAATAAAAAAAGGTAAAAACTACAAAAAAACTAAAAAGAAAAAAAACTAAAAACTAATAGAAAAACCAAAAATGCTAAAAAACTAAAAAAACTAAAAAAGAAAAAAAAATGAAAAATAAAGGAGAAAAACAAAACTAAAAAAATAAAAAGAAAAAAAAACAAAAAAGAAAAAAGAAAAAAAACTAAAAAACTAAAAAAAAGTAAAAACCAAAAAAACTAAAAAGAAAAAAAGGAGAAAAATACGAAAATTTATTTCTTCATAATCCATTTCAAAAACGAATATATATACAGACCGGGACACCGGGATACAAATGACGACAGGGAATATAAACCAAAAAAAGACCAATTCAAAAACGAATGTATATACATACCGGGACACCGGGACGCAAATGACGACCGGGACACCGGGACACAAGGAATATAAATGACGCTCGGGACACTCAAAGAAAAATCACAGACTGGGACACCGGGACACAAATGACGACCGGGACACAGGGAATATAAATGACGACCTGGATAAAGGGACACAACTACAACGGGGACGCCGAGGGACACAGGGGGATATATAAATGACGACGGCGACACCGGGAATGGTCGATTAGCAATCACCATCAACAAAGCTCAAGGGCAATCATTAGAATCATGAGGTATAGATCTGAATACGGATTGTTTTCCCATGGACCATTATATGTTGCATGTTCAAGAGTCGGTAAACCTGACAATCTATTTATATGCACAGACAATGGGACAGCAAAGAATGTTGTATATTCGCAAGTTTTACGTAGTTAAAAATATATAAATATATATATCTATCTATATTCACAGGTGGGACATAGAGATATTATGACCTACGAGGCCTTATCCAAGGGGTAGGGGGTTTAACCCCCCCCCCTTCTCCCGAAATGTTTGATTGACTCTTAAAAAACTTAACAAAAAATAATCTGAACATTTTCTTATGCGTTTTTAAAAGTTTTGTAGCCCCCCTCCCCCCAAAAAAATTCTGATATACTAAGAAATATAATAAATATACTATGAAATACTTAATAATCTAAAAATAAGTTGTATGTTCGTTTGTTTGTACGCCTGTGACGTCATTATAAGTATATAAGGCTTTGCATATGACGTCATTATAAGCATATAAAGAGACACTGATATGGAGACACTGATTCCCTCCTATTAAAAGTTAAGGCAGATAAGCTGTTATAAGATTTGGAAAATGGAACGCAAATTAGCTCTCGAATGGACTACACCACCTGAGACGAGTCCATTTACCCGGAGCCATAGAAGAGCCAGACCCCAAATAACTTGGTGTTTCTAAAATGCGAGACGGGGAGCGACATGGTATCCAAACGTGTGCTTGCAGATCCAAAGGAGTACTGTGTTCAAACACAATGAGGACACCATACAAGCCTGCAAGAGGATGTTGACAGCGCATGGCATAATTAATACCTGAGTCGTGAAGAAGTTCTAAAAACAGTGTCAGGACTGAGATCTGAAGGGATAGGGCTCCTCTAGAAACTGGAACCCTGTCACTACTTTGAAAGATTTTTTGACTTTGTTTTTGCTCATTCTTGGCTTAATGGAGCTCTTTACTTTTCTTTGAAAAACTTGTTTTGTGGAATTTTTTTTTAAATTAGAACAATAATAGACTTGAATTGGCATTATTTGTCTTTAGCAACCTCTTTATATAAGATTGATTAGATTAATTTTAACAAGATTAATTATGGAGAGACGCAAATTTTCTTATGGTGAGACTAAAGACCCCCTCCTCTCCCACCCAATGAATTCCTGCATTAGTTATAGCATACATGCCTATAAACAGTTTCTTTGTGATTCAGCTTTTAGACAATTCGTCGTTTGAGGACCTTCAGCTAAGTATTAGGTTAATACCTTGGTAAATTATCAGAGTTTAGCAGTTTATGTGCTTCATGATGAAAATAATGACAGCAATTAGATGCCACAACGGAGTAAATGAAATTAATTTGGAGGCACTAGTCTAGGTGTCCAAAGATGAGCAGCCAACAAGCACTTTTGAATAGCTTTGTTTGTCCCCAGTTCTATGGTACAAAGTTTAATTGTATCTAACCTTAGCACTTCTCTTGTCCAAATAAGCATATTAACATGGTTGCTGAAGAGATGTAAGGCCATGTGGCACAACAACTTCAGTGGCACAAAACCCAAATAAATGAAAGAAATACGAATGAGAATCATGACAGTGACCTTTATTCTTCGTCAGGGCTGAACCTTTATTATATTACCAAAGTGTTAAGTCAATCTTTTTAGGTGAATCCAGTTATGACTGTCGCAACTAGTGTATTTTTTTGCTTTAGTTCATCGTTATTTTGTCAAAGTTTTCTTGTGTGACTTGTATTCTTATCGATTTCTTTATTTTAGCATTTGCACTACATTTCAAGGAAAGCGACTATTAGTAATACAGCCAAAATGTTTATTTGCGTTGTATTTTAATAACAGTCTTCAAAAATTCCTCGTTATGTCCTAATGTTTGGTAAGTAAAGGATGAGGAAATACATCTAGTTTGAAAAAATATAGGCGAATTAAATTCCGCGATGCACTTGTACGTAATAAAATAGGGGAAAAAATGTAATAAAAAAGGATGTGGCCCAACACAGAAAGGCCAAAACTTCAACAGTAGGAAGTATCAAATATAATTTTTTTTTCTTATAAACTTAAAGTGCAGTCCCAAAAAAATGTTTAAGCATATCTGCTAGGAATACACTAAAACTTACCAGAAATGGACTGAGTGATAAAAATCCACTTTGGGAGTTCCTTGTAGTGCTATCCATTTGATTGACATGGTTACTAAAAAAAAGGCTTAAAATCTCTTTGTAAGATTCCGTAAAATTCCCGACTCCGAGGCTCATTGAGGCTCACATCCTCTTTAGGTAGGCGGGACATGAGAAAAGAAACCAAATCGCGGGAATGATTGAGATTTGGATGAAAAAGTTAGATGATCTGCTTGATTTGCATTTCAGTACGAATGGAGGGAAATACAATCTAGTAAAAAGCTTGCTAAAAAGTTTTAGATTGACCGATCATTATGCCTGCACGCAAGGGTACATAAAAAGAGCAGTTGGAATCCAAGTATAATGTAAATACCCCAGGAAAAGAGCTTTTGTGGTTCTTAGAAAACAAAATTAAAGTTATTTTGTTGCTTGTGACATTGAATGACTATATTATTTAATCATTCTATCTATTTTTAGAAAATTCAATATGCCTATCATGCTGAAAGACTTTTTTTTGGTGGCAGTCATAATGTAACTGCAATTAGAAGCTGGCCTTCATAAAGAAAATTTTTAATACATCTTTTATAAAGACATGTTGATCGGAAGTGAGTCAATAATATTTAAGTATGTAACTTGAAACAAACCTATATGGAAAATGATATGTGAAGTAATACTATGCAAGATGTACACCATTTCACGGAATGCATTACCGAAGGAAAGATCCGTGAAAAATATGACCCGTGCCAAGATCGGTGCATATGGAAAATGTTATATGAAGTAATACTATGCAAGATATACATCAATTCACGGAATGCATTACCGAAGGAAAGATCCGTGAAAAATATGACCAGTGCAAAGATCCGTGCAGACGGAAAATGTTATGTAAAGAAATACTATGCAAGATATACACCAATTCACGGAATGCATTACCGAAGGAAAGATCCGTGAAAAATATGACCCGTGCAAAGATCCTTGCATATGGAAAATGTTATGTGAAGTAATACTATGCAAGATATGAACCAATTCACGGAATGCATTACCGAAGGAAAGATCCGTGAAAAATATGACCCGTGCAAAGATCCGTACAGACGGAAAATGTTATGTAAAGAAATACTATGCAAGATATACACCAATTCACGGAACGCATTACCGAAGGAAAGATCCGTGAAAAACATGACCCGTGCAAAGATCCTTGCATATGGAAATGTTATGTGAAGTAATACTATGCAAGATATAAACCAATTCACGGAATGCATTACCGAAGGAAAGATCCGTGAAAAACATGACCCGTGCAAAGATCCGTGTATATGGAAAATGTTATGTGAAGTAATACTGTGCAACATATACACTAATTCAAGGAATGCATTGCCGAAGGAAAGATCTGTGAAAAATATGACCCATGCCAAGATCGGTGAATATGGAAAATGTTATATGAAGTAATACTATGCAAGATATAAATCAATTCACGGAATGCATTACCGAAGGAAAGATCCGTGAAAAATATGACCCGTGCAAAGATCCGTGCAGACGGAAAATGTTATGTAAAGAAATACTATGCAAGATATACACCAATTCACGGAATGCATTACCGAAGGAAAGATCCGTGAAAAATATGACCCGTGCCAAGATCGGTGCATATGGAAAATGTTATATGAAGTAATACTATGCAAGATATACATCAATTCACGGAATGCATTACCGAAGAAAAGATCCGTGAAAAATATGACCCGTGCAAAGATCCGTACAGACGGAAAATGTTATGTAAAGAAATACTATGCAAGATATACACCAATTCACGGAACGCATTACCGAAGGAAAGATCCGTGAAAAACATGACCCGTGCAAAGATCCTTGCATATGGAAATGTTATGTGAAGTAATACTATGCAAGATATAAACCAATTCACGGAATGCATTACCGAAGGAAAGATCCGTGAAAAACATGACCCGTGCAAAGATCCGTGTATATGGAAAATGTTATGTGAAGTAATACTGTGCAACATATACACTAATTCAAGGAATGCATTGCCGAAGGAAAGATCCGTGAAAAATATGACCCATGCCAAGATCGGTGCATATGGAAAATGTTATATGAAGTAATACTATGCAAGATATAAATCAATTCACGGAATGCATTACCGAAGGAAAGATCCGTGAAAAATATGACCCGTGCAAAGATCCGTGCAGACGGAAAATGTTATGTAAAGAAATACTATGCAAGATATACACCAATTCACGGAATGCATTACCGAAGGAAAGATCCGTGAAAAATAAGACCCGTGCCAAGATCGGTGCATATGGAAAATGTTATATGAAGTAATATTATGCAAGATATGCATCAATTCACGGAATGCATTACCGAAGGAAAGATCCGTGAAAAATATGACCCGTGCCAAGATCGGTGCATATGGAAAATGTTATATGAAGTAATACTATGCAAGATATACATCAATTCACGGAATGCATTACCGAAGGAAAGATCCGTGAAAAATATGACCCGTGCAAAGATCCGTGCAGACGGAAAATGTTATGTAAAGAAATACTATGCAAGATATACACCAATTCACGGAATGCATTATCGAAGGAAAGATCCGTGAAAAATATGACCCGCGCAAAGATCCGTGCAGACGGAAAATGTTATGTAAAAAAATACTATGCAAGATATACACCAATTCACGGAATGCATTACCGAAGGAAAGATCCGTGAAAAATATGACCCGTGAAAACATCCTTGCATATGGAAAATGTTATGTGAAGTAATACTATGCAAGATATAAACCAATTCACGGAATGCATTACCGAAGGAAAGATCCGTGAAAAATATGACCCGTGCCAAGATCGGTGCATATGGAAAATGTTATATGAAGTAATACTATGCAAGATATACATCAATTCACGGAATGCATTGCCGAAGGAAAGATCTGTGAAAAATATGACCCTTGCAAAGATCCGTGCAGACGGAAAATGTTATGTAAAGAAATACTATGCAAGATATACACCAATTCACGGAATGCATTACCGAAGGAAAGATCCATGAAAAACGTGACCCCTGCAAAGATCCGTGTATATGGAAAATGTTATGTGAAGTAATACTGTGCAACATATACACTAATTCAAGGAATGCATTACCGAAGGAAAGATCCGTGAAAAATATGACCCATGCCAAGATCGGTGCATATGGAAAATGTTATATGAAGTAATACTATGCAAGATATAAATCAATTCACGGAATGCATTACCGAAGGAAAGATCCGTGAAAAATATGACCCTTGCCAAGATCGGTGCATATGAAAAATGTTATATGAAGTAATACTATGCAAGATATTACACCAATTCACGGAATTCATTACCGAAGGAAAGATCCGTGAAAAATATGACCCATGCCAAGATCGGTGAATATGGAAAATGTTATATGAAGTAATACTATGCAAGATATAAATCAATTCACGGAATGCATTACCGAAGGAAAGATCCGTGAAAAATATGACCCGTGCAAAGATCCGTGCAGACGGAAAATGTTATGTAAAGAAATACTATGCAAGATATACACCAATTCACGGAATGCATTACCGAAGGAAAGATCCGTGAAAAATATGACCCGTGCCAAGATCGGTGCATATGGAAAATGTTATATGAAGTAATATTATGCATATGCAAGATATGCATCAATTCACGGAATGCATTACCGAAGGAAAGATCCGTGAAAAATATGACCCATGCCAAGATCGGTGCATATGGAAAATGTTATATGAAGTAATACTATGCAAGATATTACACCAATTCACGGAATGCATTACCGAAGGAAAGATCCGTGAAAAATATGACCCGTGCCAAGATCGGTGCATATGGAAAATGTTATATGAAGTAATACTATGCAAGATATTACACCAATTCACGGAATGCATTACCGAAGGAAAGATCCGTGTAAAATATGACCCGTGCCAAGATCGATGCATATGGAAAATGTTATATGAAGTAATACTATGCAAGATATAAATCAATTCACGGAATGCATTACCGAAGGAAAGATCCGTGAAAAATATGACCCTTGCAAAGATCCGTGCAGACGGAAAATATTATGTAAAGAAATACTATGCAAAGATATACACCAATTCACGGAATGCATTACCGAAGGAAAGATCCGTGAAAAATATGACCCGTGCCAAGATCGGTGCATATGGAAAATGTTATATGAAGTAATACTATGCAAGATATACATCAATTCACGGAATGCATTACCGAAGGAAAGATCCGTGAAAAATAAGACCCGTGCAAAGATCCGTGCAGACGGAAAATGTTATGTAAAGAAATACTATGCAAGATATACACCAGTTCACGGAATGCATTATCGAAGGAAAGATCCGTGAAAAATATGACCCGTGCAAAGATCCGTGCAGACGGAAAATGTTATGTAAAGAAATACTATGCAAGATATACACCAATTCACGGAATGCATTACCGAAGGAAAGATCCGTGAAAAATATGACCCGTGCAAAGATCCTTGCATATGGAAAATGTTATGTGAAGTAATACTATGCAAGATATAAACCAATTCACGGAATGCATTACCGAAGGAAAGATCCGTGAAAAACATGACCCGTGCAAAGATCCGTGTATATGGAAAATGTTATGTGAAGTAATACTGTGCAACATATACACTAATTCAAGGAATGCATTACCGAAGGAAAGATCCGTGAAAAATATGACCCATGCCAAGATCGGTGCATATGGAAAATGTTATATGAAGTAATACTATGCAAGATATAAATCAATTCACGGAATGCATTACTGAAGGAAAGATCCGTGAAAAATATGACCCGAGCAAAGATGCGTGCAGACGGAAAATGTTATGTAAAGAAATACTATGCAAGATATACACCAATTCACGGAATGCATTACCGAAGGAAAGATCCGTGAAAAATATGACCCGTGCCAAGATCGGTGCATATGGAAAATGTTATATGAAGTAATACTATGCAAGATATACATCAATTCACGGAATGCATTGCCGAAGGAAAGATCCGTGAAAAATATGACCCGTGCAAATATCCGTGCAGACGGAAAATGTTATGTAAAGAAATACTATGCAAGATATACACCAATTCACGGAATGCATTACCGAAGGAAAGATCCGTGAAAAATATGACCCTTGCAAAGATCCGTGCAGACGGAAAATATTATGTAAAGAAATACTATGCAAGATATACACCAATTCACGGAATGCATTACCGAAGGAAAGATCCGTGAAAAATATGACCCGTGCCAAGATCGGTGCATATGGAAAATGTTATATGAAGTAATACTATGCAAGATATACATCAATTCACGGAATGCATTACCGAAGGAAAGATCCGTGAAAAATAAGACCCGTGCAAAGATCCGTGCAGACGGAAAATGTTATGTAAAGAAATACTATGCAAGATATACACCAATTCACGGAATGCATTATCGAAGGAAAGATCCGTGAAAAATATGACCCGTGCAAAGATCCGTGCAGACGGAAAATTTTATGTAAAGAAATACTATGCAAGATATACACCAATTCACGGAATGCATTACCGAAGGAAAGATCCGTGAAAAATATGACCCGTGCAAAGATCCTTGCATATGGAAAATGTTATGTGAAGTAATACTATGCAAGATATAAACCAATTCACGGAATGCATTACCGAAGGAAAGATCCGTGAAAAACATGACCCGTGCAAAGATCCGTGTATATGGAAAATGTTATGTGAAGTAATACTGTGCAACATATACACTAATTCAAGGAATGCATTACCGAAGGAAAGATCCGTGAAAAATATGATCCATGCCAAGATCGGTCCATATGGAAAATGTTATATAAAGTAATACTATGCAAGATATAAATCAATTCACGGAATGCATTACTGAAGGAAAGATCCGTGAAAAATATGACCCGAGCAAAGATGCGTGCAGACGGAAAATGTTATGTAAAGAAATACTATGCAAGATATACACCAATTCACGGAATGCATTACCGAAGGAAAGATCCGTGAAAAATATGACCCGTGCCAAGATCGGTGCATATGGAAAATGTTATATGAAGTAATACTATGCAAGATATACATCAATTCACGGAATGCATTACCGAAGGAAAGATCCGTGAAAAATATGACCCGTGCAAATATCCGTGCAGACGGAAAATGTTATGTAAAGAAATACTATGCAAGATATACACCAATTCACGGAATGCATTACCGAAGGAAAGATCCATGAAAAACATGACCCCTGCAAAGATCCGTGTATATGGAAAATGTTATGTGAAGTAATACTGTGCAACATATACACTAATTCAAGGAATGCATTACCGAAGGAAAGATCCGTGAAAAATATGACCCATGCCAAGATCGGTCCATATGGAAAATGTTATATGAAGTAATACTATGCAAGATATAAATCAATTCACGGAATGCATTACCGAAGGAAAGATCCGTGAAAAATATGACCCTTGCCAAGATCGGTGCATATGAAAAATGTTATATGAAGTAATACTATGCAAGATATTACACCAATTCACGGAATGCATTACCGAAGGAAAGATCCGTGAAAAATATGACCCGTGCCAAGATCGGTGCATATGGAAAATGTTATATGAAGTAATACTATGCAAGATATACACCAATTCACGGAATGCATTACCGAAGGAAAGATCCGTGAAAAATATGATCCGTGCAAAGTTCCGTGCAGACGGAAAATGTTATGTGAAGAAATACTATGCAAGATATACACCAATTCACGCAATGCATTACCGAAGGAAAGATCCGTGCAAAAACATGAAAACTGGTTTCTCAAAAATCAACCTAGAAACCTGAGAGATTTTTAAGCTCCTTTAGAAGCCACGTACACTTAGTTAGGAATTTTGCCATATACTTATAATGTTCTCAATCCATAATAAATAATCTATGCTATCTTATGAAAACAGATTAAATCTGTAGTTACCTAATAAGTAAATCTGAATCAAGAATTGTATTCTATTCACGCTTTTTCTCGATAAGGGGAACATTTATAGGAAAGGAACAACTTGCATTAGGTGACGCGTGCCAAGTGTAGCGAAAGCGTGCCAAAACTGTGTCAATGGGGGTAGAAACTCAACCAAACGTCATGGAGACTGAGCCAAGCGAGGTCAGAATTGTGAGGCAAAAATACCGTTCTGAGATGTACACCAGGTGGCAGAAAGTGGGCATCCCACTTTTTTTAAGCAGCCAACAATACAAACTTTATAAACACTACTATGCTAATACAAAACTCCAAAGATATTTGAATTTTACAAAATCTTCATGATTTTAAGATCCAATAGTTTTTCAGAAATCTAATGAAGGACCGAGTTTCAAAAATGGTAGTTTAAAAATTACAACATGACTGTTTAGCGATTACATTAAAAATGAATAGTCTAAAAGGTATGTTCACCAGGCTTTCAGAAATGACTTCTGTCCGGAATGAGTAAAAAAATGAAAACAAAGAATGACTTTAAAACTTAGGCAAAAATTATTCTACGCATGAGGAGGGCTCTCATACTATGAATCTCTCCCCCTAATCCCTGTTTACACAAGAGATTTATCTGTGCTTATCAGAGCATCTAAAGTAAAATTATTTTAGATTGCAAAAAATAAAGCCAGCTGATTATTGCATGTATCTTAAATACCAATTCCTTATCAATGTGTCTTAATAAACAATTTTCATTGTCCAAAGTGAATGCTGGTAAATACTAAGCCTTTTCTTATTCATAGCATTCCGATGGAAACTTTAAAGCCTTCATCAACAGTAAATGTACAGCCTGTACCTATTATTAGTAGATATCGACAGTAATTATAAGCTTCCATATAGCGCTCTCGTTTCTCATGCTGTCTCTTTTAATGCTAGCTATACAGTTCTCTTAATTAAAGATTTTAGCATGTTCTTTCTACAATGTTCCAATGATTAGGCGTACTATAATAGCTTTCCCTTTTTTAGCCAAGAATTAATTCTCTAATCTAATATCCCCTAATCATAAATACCACATCAGCTAATTACGGTAGGGAGACCTTAGACACAATATCAGGAAATCAAATAAGCTGTAATTATAGTATAAGGAGGCACGTACCGATCACATTTAGATGAAAATCTAGCCATATTCGAGGCTCTGTGCTGACTTGGCATTCATAAATCCCAACATCACGCGGTTGAACGTATTTAATCTGTAATATCCATTCTTCATCGCTTCCTTGCAGTTGGGCAACCCCTGGCTGCACTATAGAAAAACGCTGATCTGTTGTATATGTGAAATGACCAGCAGTAAGGACGTGCAAATCTCGTTGCCGTATCCATGTCACCTGGAAAATAACTTAAGTAAAGGCTTTAAAATACAGTAGCGACAGATTAGTGATGTCGATTGGGAGAGGGGGAAGTAGATATTGGTTCACCCTAGAGTTTTCCCTCGATTTAAAAAAACATATTTTTGGTATATTCGTCAAAAAGAGAAAAAAAATCCCCTCCTAGATTTTTAAAATGCATTCCCCCCCCATTGTAGTAAATTAGCACTACTCCTTAGACCTCCAAAAAAACCATCACTAGTGTGCTTTTTAGAGATGTGTGCTCTAAAAAGCACACTAAAAACTATTCTAGTATTCTAGGTTTTCTAAAACTATTCTAAAACTATTCTAAAACTTTCTAAAAACTATTCTAGTTTTCTAGTAAAACTATTCTATTCTCACACTAAACTATTCTAATAATAGAATAGAGCACACTAAACATTCTATTGTTTTTTCAACTAAATTCCCGAAACAGCAGGGAGTGGGAGCGTATTTTTCAAAATCTAAGGGGGTTAACTTTTTTTGTTATTATTTACTTCAATCAAAGTATCAAAAGAAGGTATTTCAAAGAAAACAAAAAAAGTTACTTTCAAAATCCACATGGATGTGAATAAAAATATAGGGATAACAATTGTCTCTCCTGTTCCTCGTCCAATTGGCATATTTGCTTTCAAGAACTCTTTTCTAAGATCTCTCTTACTATGTCAGGTGGTTTCCTAGTGAAAATTAAACATTATTTAGGGAAAAATAATTGAATTTTCGAAAATTTCAAGGTGCTTCCTTTTTGTCATCCACCCAGCTACACTTTATATCTTAAATTTTTGCTAGTTTTCTTTTATTTGCTTTCTCTTGGCTTAAATAATTTTCAAATAGTAAGTAAATAAAAATTTTATGGAAAATCAGCAGAATTTGGGATTTGAATTTGTTATATAATGATAAGACAAAATCAATTCAAAAACGCGAATATTGTCGAGCCAGGATAATAACTAGAAATTACATGATTGGCTTTAACTGGCTCTTCATGATTATTATTACTGCTGTATTAGGTTATAACCCTTGAGAAATTAAAATTGCTATATTGTTCATACATTTCCGAGCTATATGTAGTTAACGAGCGATATCTCAAGCAAAACAACTAAATAGACTTCACAGTGGTGGAGATTGGCTATGACCATGGCTGAGTAAATTGAAGTATTAAAGAGTAACTGGCCTTTCATTTGTTTTTTTTCTAGCCTAAGCATGTAGGATGGATGATTGTTGAAACATGGGAGAAAGTAAAGTGATTGATGGGTCCTTCAAGAATGGTTTTTTTCTCCAGCCTAAGTAAGTAGGATGAAAGATCATATGAAACTGGGAGAATTTGATCGTGATTCCCCAAGATGTAGTGCACGTTTTAAGCACCTGATCGCATAATACACAACCCTTGTTGCAGCACCATTAATAACCCTAGGTACTAACCAGATCTAAATCCAAAACTCATCAGATCCACGTTACCGAGGTAGACATCAAATCTAAATTTCAATGTGGTCATTCAGTAAAAACGAATTTCGAAGGACCACCAATCCACAGAACCAGAAAAGTTTTTTTTTTTCATATTTTACAAAAGAGGAATGCATATACCTTGTTCAGAATCAAGCAACACTTTCGACTCATTTATATTTACAGATCATCTAGAGCAATGATTTCCACAATCCTCCTAATCGTAACTGTTCTTAGTTCTTTGAATTATTTTTGTGACCTAGCTTTCTTATCCGCCATATTTTTTTCTAAATTTTACCCGCAATAAAGACTTTCAAAATATATTTTTAAACTAAACAAAGTTGGTGACAGTTAGTATTCATTATTAATATGAAAATTGATCTTCATTCTGCTCAGCAAGGGTTTGGTTGAATATTTATAAAGACAAACCTCAGAACATTTTGCCTCGAAGATATTATCTTTGAGATAAATAATGAAATTTTATTCACCTTGCAATTCTAAATTAATCTTAATTAGTCAATAAATCGTGTAAGATAATAAAAAAAAAACTCCGCTTTGAACCCGGATCTCATCATTGAAGCATTGAGTAAAAGAATGTTATCTTTTTATTTCCATGAATTGATTCATTTCTTTTTATATTAAAAGACTCAGACGCATTTTGTTCGTAACCATTCCAATCCAATCATTTATTTTTCAATCATATACACATAACATACTAAGCATACAAATATCTGGCAGAGATATGCCAGATATATAGATATATAGGCGAGAATTTATAGTCAACCGCTATACGCCCTCTTGATTGATATCAAAGGGGCCTTTAATAATATTTCTCATGCATCTGCTCTGGTCACTTTAATCCATGCTGGATTGCCCCTACCTGTCATACGAGTCCTTCGCTCTTGGTATTCTGATTTAAAGATCCGTATCTGTCCGAGTTCGTCTTCATCTCAGTCCAAATTAATTCAAGTGGGTAGAGGAATTAGACAAGGAGGAATTAGTTCTCCTTATATATTCAATTCTTGTTTAGCTACTGCCCTTAATTCTCTTTCCTGCTCTTTTGTTTCATTATCTGGAAATCTGTCTTACATTGCATATGCTGATGACATTATCCTTCTAAGCCGGTCCAAGTCTAGTCTTGTTTCTAATTTTAATATTTTAATTAATTGTTAAAAAGGTTTGGGCCTTTCTATCAGTTTTGAAAAATGTCAATTTTTTGTTGTAAATTGTTTAGAGGATAATGTCAGGGCGACTCTCGATTGCGGCAATGGTGTTATTTTTCAGTCGTCGCCAATAGTCACTTATTTGGGATTACCTTATGCTGCTTCGAAAAGAGATTTTAAACCAGTCCTGGTTCAGCATGTTCAGATGGAAACTACGCAAGTAGTTTCCATCGTTTTCGGGCTATTTACCGTCGGGACGTCCTTGGTCGTATGTATAACGCTGTTGCTCTGCCTCACGTATTGTTCCCGTCACTCCTCTTCCGAAATTTCAGACCTTCTGATCTTTCGCCCATTAAAGTTTCTTATTTTAAATTTTGTAAATTTTTACTTGGTTTCCCCCTTTCTTTTAGTAAGACTGAGATTGTTTTAAAGCTTAATGTGAAGGATCCTGTTGTCTGTATAAAGAAAAAATATAAAACATTCGAAGATAAGGCGAAAATTAACCTTTTAGGCCACAGTTTATTTCCGTTTTCTAGTAACAGTTCCGGCTCTTCATGATTTATAGGCTAAACTATTTAGCAAGTGTTTTTGTATCTTTTTTTTTAAGTATTTGATCAATATTTGATAGGTTTTGATTGTAAGTGTTATCATTTTTTTTTCTTTATACTATATTGTAGCGTACTCCTCATTTTTTGAGGGAAATAAAGAAAATAAATAAATAAATAAATTAGTCAAAGTAAAAAAGAAAAAGACATAACACTAATCACTTACCAAACTACAGCAGACATCCCACCCGACGATAGCAAAATTCAATTTTTTTAAGCAGCAACGGGACAACAAGAGGAAAATGGAGACCCAAGAAAAGGACCCAAAAACAAAACAAAACAACAGAAACAACAGAGGTCCTAGCATTGAACCTTGAGGTACTCCAAATAATTTGACTGATTTTAACACAATGATTGAACATCGCCCCCGTTAATACAGTGAACTCTATATTTTAAATATGACATTCATAACACAGTAACCTAACCTCGTATGCCACAATTTGGCAATTTTTCATTTAAAATTACATGGCTTATAGTAATAAAAGCTTTCCGTATATTCTTAATATAGTAGCTGAAATTTCCTCCTTATCCAAGGCTTCCAGTAAAAACTGGGTTACTGCCAAAAGAGTATGTTCTGTGGAATGACCTCTGCGAAACCTGAATTGGGACTTACTAAAAAAAAGTATTCCCTTCAGGAGTATTAAAAATTCTTACATACAAACAACGTTCAGCAATCTTTCCAAAGCAGATAGGATACATATCGGCCAACAGTTAGACATGTCACTTATATTTCCCCCTTTGTGCAGTGCAATGACACCGGTCGACTTCATGCTAGAAGGAGAGGCGCCATTTTTGAAACAAAGATCAATTAAATGCTCAAGAAAATGAACTATACTAGGCATAATGGATTTAAGTGAATTTGTAGAAGATCCGTCAGTTCCTTCTGACTATCCATTTTTAGTTGATGAGGTACCATCATCAATTCAGTAGATGACACTGGGGGGAGCAATATAGATCGCTGAGTAGGGGGGGAGTAATAGGCTTTGGAAGTCAGCATAATTTGGTGCTAAATTTCAGGATGCCTATTCCGACGTCTGTTCACCTATTTTGGCAAAGTGAGCGAAAAATGGTGTAGCAAACCAGTGAAAAACAATGTAGAAAAAAAACATCATTAGCAAAGTTCAATTCACATTTTTTATGGCACTTGGTATTAACCAAGTGACATATAGCAGTCGCCAATTCTGTCGGTCTGTCTGTCTTTCTGTCGGTCTGTCTGTCGGTCTGTCTGTCTGTCGGTCCCGGTTTTGCTACTTTAGGCACTTCCAGGTAAGCTAGGACGATGCAATTTGGCAAGCGTATCAGGAACCAGACCAGATTAAATTGGAAATAGTCGTTTTCCCGATTTGACCATCTGGGGGGGAGTGGGAGCCCGGTTAATTCGCAAAAAATAGAAAAAATGAAGCATTTTTAACTTATCAGTGGGTGATTAGATCTTAATGAAATTTGATGTTTGTAATGATATCATGTCTCAGAGCTCTTATTTTAACTCCCGACCGGATCTGATGACATTGGGGGGAGTTGGAGGGGGAAAACCTAAAGTCCCGGTTTTGCTACTTTAGGCACTTCCAGGTAAGCTAGGACGATGAAATTTGGCAAGCGTATCAGGGACCGGACCAGATTAAATTAGAAATAGTCGTTTTCCCGATTTGACCATCTGGTGGGGGGAGAGTGGGGGCCGGTTAATTCGGAAAAAATAGAAAAAATGAAGTATTTTTAACTTATGAGCGGGTGATTGGATCTTAATGAAATTTGATGTTTGGAATGATATTGTGCGTCAGAGCTCATATTTTAAATCCCGACTGGGTCTGATGACATTGGGGGGAGTTGGAGGGGGGGAAACCTAAAATCTTGGAAAACACTTAGAGTGGAGGGATAGGGATGAAACTTGATGGGAAAAATAAGCGCAAGTCCCAGATACATGATTGACATAATTTGAACTGATTTGCTCTCTTTGGGGTAGTTGGGGGGGAGGGGAGTAATTCTTAAAAATTAGAAAAATGAGGTATTTTCAACTTACGAACGGGTGATCGGATCTCAATGAAATTTGATGTTTAGAAGGATATCGTGTCTTAGAGCTCTTATTTTAAATCCCGACCGGATCTGGTGATGGGGGCGGGGAGTTGGGAGGGGGAAACCTAAAACTTGGAAAACACTTAGAGTGGAGGGATCGGGATGAAACATGGTGGGAAAAATAAACAGAAGTCCTAGATAGATGATTGACATAAACGGAACGGATCCGCTCTCTTTTGGGTAGTTGGGGGGGGGGGGGGGTATTTCTGAAAAATAAAAAAAGTAGGTATTTTTAACTTACGAACGGGTGATCGGATCTCAATGAAATTTGATATTTAGAAGGATATCGTGGCTCAGAGCTCTCATTTTAAACCCGAACGGATCTGGTGACATTGGGGGGGGGAGTTGGGAGGGAGAAACCTAAAAATTGGAAAACACTTAGAGTGGAGGGATCGGGATGAAACTTGGTGGAAAAAAAAACACGAGTCCTAGATACATGATTGACATAACCAGAACGGATCTGCTCTCTTTGGGGTAGTTGGGGGGGGGGGGGGGTTAATTCTGAAAAATTAGAAAAAATGAATTATTTTTAACTTACGAACGGGTGATTGGATCTCCATGAAATTTGATTTTTAGAAGGATATCGTGTCTCAAAGCTCTTATTTTAAATCCTGACCGGATCTGGTGACATTGGGGGAAGTTTGGGGTGGGGAAACCTAAAATGATGGGAAACGCTTAGATTGGAGGGATTGGGATGAAACTTGGTTGGAAAAATAAGCAGAAGTCTTGCATACGTGATTTACATAATTGGAACGGATCCGCTCAGTTGCAGGGGGGGGGGGGTAATTCTGAAAAATAAGAAAAATGACGTATTTTTAACTTACGAAGGAGTGATCGGATCTTCATGAAACTTCATATTTAGAATGACCTCGTAACTCCAATATCTTATTTTAAATCTCAACCGGATCAAGCGTAATTGGGGGGGGGCAGTTGGGGGGACCGGAAACCTTAGAAAATACTTAAAGCGGTGAGATCAGGATGAAACTGGATGGGAAGAATAGAAACCTGTCTAAAATACGTGACTGACATAACTGGACCGGATCTGCTCTCTTTGGTGGAATTGGGGGGGGGGGGGTAATTTTGAAAACTGAGGTATTTGTAACTTACGAAAGGGTGACCAGATCTTAATGAAATTTGATATTTAGAAGGATCTTGTGCTTTAAAGTTCTAATTTCAAATTCCGACCAGATCCTATGACACTTGGGGGAGTGGGAGGGGGGAACCAGAATTCTTGGAAAACATTAAAATCGGAGTATTTATATCTTACGAATAGATGATCGGATCGTAATGAAATTTGATTTTTAGAAGGAATTCATGTCTCAGATCTCTTATTTCAAATCCCGACCAGGTCTTTTGACATTGTGGGGATTTGGAGGGAGAAATCTTGGAAAAACACTTGGAGTGTAGGAATCGGGATGAAGCTTGGTGGATAGAATAAACAAATGTCCTTCATACGTGATTGACAGAATCGTACTGGATTCGCTCTCTTTGGGGGAGTTGGGGGGAGGGGTTCAGTGATTTGGCGAGTTCGGTGCTTCAGGACGTGCTAGGGCGATGAAAATTGGTAGGCGTGTCAGGGAGCTGCACAATTTGACTTGATAAAGTCGTTTTCCCAGATTCGACCATCTAAGGGGCAAAAGAGAGAGGAAAAATTTGAAAAAAATTAGGTATTTATAACTTACGAGTGGGTGATCGGATCTTAATGAATTTTGATATTTAGAAGGACTTTGTGACTCAGAGCTCTTATTTTAAATCTTGACCGGCATTAAGCCTCTTATTTTCCTTTTTAAATCAATCTATTGATTCATAGAATTTTGTTAGAGCTCATACCATATGATCTCTTGGCTCTTAGCTCTTCTCGCCTCGTCACAAGTGCCATATGAGCTCTTAGCTCTTGTTTTTCTTCGAAAAGATTAGTATTCAGAATAAGAGGTATTATATAGTTGATAAGTATCACCAGTGAATCAAGTACTTCTTGTAACAGTCTTGGCAAATGGGTGAATACCGCAGTGCTTTCTCTTGCTTACATTACAAGCTCGCTACCTTTCTTTTAAAAGTCCTCTCTTGATCCGATTATGTCCGTTACTCTTTCCTCACAAATACTTCCATCTTATCATGTCTATCATGGGTCTTCCAGACATTGTCTTACAATGAGTCTTCCCCTGTTGTTGTTGATAGTTCTTTACTAGACAGAAGCTCTTCTTTGGTGTCTTCTAATCTCCCACTCGTACATCTCCCATCAAATAATAATCAGGAGCAAAACTAACATCGGTAGATTCATCAGGTTGAGAAGATAGGTCGAAAATACCTTTATTCTCATTAAATTTGTTCCATCCCATCCAGGGATATATCTCAAATGTGTCTCTGAATTGCGCTGTTGAACAAAGAAATGTTATGTATTTTAATTTAGCTCGTCCACCTAGAACTATTTTAACTTTTTTTCAGCAAGGTTTGATGATAGTTTCAGTAATTCTAATGTGCTTTTATGTCTGTGCAGCTTCTAAAGTAATATACTTGGCGCCAGAAAAGTAGAGCTTGTTTTTTTTTTTTTTTTTTTTTCTTTTTTTTTTATTTATTTTTTTTTTTTTTTTTTTTTTAGGTGTCCGAGTTAAATCTAACTTTTGTCTCTTCAGAACAGCCAAAACTACAAACTTTAAATAGTTCTCCGAATATTTTCATTTCGGCACGGCGTAAGTATCTAGAAAAAAAACACCTTTCGAAATAATAAAATGCTTACAAATTTGATACTGATAATATTTAGAGTTCCTTATTTACGAAACCTATAAATTACAGGAGAGTCTACATTTATGGTGAATATATCGAAGATGAATAGTGACAGGTTGTCAACATTATTTTGACAATAATCTGATCAAACAAGACACTAACTAGCAAGAAGCCTAAGAAACTATTCAAGCAGCCAACCAAAAGCATACCGTAATGACTTACCTGTCAAAAACAGTTATTCTGTTTAAAATATGTAATTAGATATCATTTTAACGGGGAAATATAGGGTCTCTATTCTAGGGTCTTTTGATTTAAGTATTCTTCTAAAAGGGTTGAAAGAAATCTGAGGAAAATTTTAACACCGCAGGTGAATTTTCAGTATAAACTTAAGATTTGACTTTCATCACAGCTAACATAACTTTTCCAAACGTAGTGACCGAGAAAGTTGAAGAAGTGATAATCGGCAACAAAAAGATCGATGAAATGGATAGCTTCATTTACCTGAGTATTACTATTTGTAAAGATGATAGGTATCGTGAAAATGTAAAGAGTTGTAGAGCCTACGCCAAGGGCGCTTTTTTCACAGCTTGGAAGAATAGAAATAAAAGTCAGTGAATCAGATAAGAATATTCATAGCTACAAATGCTTGTGAAGTAATTGCGAATAATCAACTATGAATAATTGGGAAGTAATAATAATTGTGAAGATTTGAAGAATGATTCTGAAACGAGGACACCTCAAAAGGCAGACGAAGATTTGTTAATTATTCCCAAGGGAACTGAAGAGGGATAGATTTAGGTATTCGTGTGACTGACCGTATATATAACAACAAACTGTAGGAAAAATGCGGTTCTATCCCACTCTGTTGGGATATAAGGAGAGATAGTTTAAGATGAGAAGGACTCGTTTTATAGATGAATATTATAGATGAGGGATGACAGATTGCCAAGAGATTGTAGTTTTTGGCCATTCATATAGAGCCATAAGAAAAGCAGGTCGTACACAAATTGGATGGGAAGAAGTCATAAGGAAGAATAAAAAAAAATTGAGACTTTATCGGGGAGGATATAGAATGAAGCTTGGAGAAGATTTCGGCAGATGGGGTCATGCGCAACCATGTTAACCTCAGGTACATTGGTGCTACAGTCAGCTGTTAGTAGTTGTAAAAGAAAGTAAATACACATTTTTTTAGTGATGTTTACAGGTTTTAGGAGTATTATATGACACGTATAAGGTGAAAAATTCTAGAGGTGTCCCAGAAAAAAAGGTTTGTTTTGCTTTTTCCCCCAATTCAACCATAGTTTCGATTTCTGTTACAAAACAATCATTTAATTTCTGATATTGTTAATTCCACATCCGATAAGGATTATTCAATATAGACATTGAAAGGAGAATACTGTAGGGAAGCCTATAGTTTACAAACGATCTATTATCAACCAAGTTTGTCTAGCTGTAAGAATTTTGATGACACTATCTACAGATCTGTGGATAGCATTGTAACATGGGCTATCCTAAAACAGAATATTACTTTGCCTATTCTCTGTACAAAAAGCCTCCGATTACATTTCTGTTTTATTCAAGAGCTTCTGTGCATGTGTGATATAATCCAAGTTCCTGCTTGTAGATTACAGTCCAAAATCATAGTATACTAAGTACATTTTACACAAAAGGGGTTTGGTTTTCGCAAAAAGTTTGTACCCAAGAGTTTAAAAAAGGTAGAATACATTTCTTCACATATTACTTTTAGCTTCTACTACGATTTATGTAAAACGATGTCTGAGCCTGTTTACCACTTCCACCGAGCCCATATTCACTACTCTTTTCTTCTTCGCCATTAATCAGAAAGAAGTTTAATGGCGATTCCCTCAAGACGCAAGTGTTTTTGATTTTCTTCAAGATGCAGGTTTTTGTTACATAATAGGGAATGTTTTCTTCAAGATACAGGTGCTTGTTACGTAATTGTTTACCCAAAGTTAAGGATGACGTAATAGTGCATTATTCGTTAGAATCCTGGGCCCACCAGTCAAGTGGGGAGCCCCCGGTCGTAAATGAGGACGGAACATATTTGGGTGTTAAGTAATACTTTAGGAGATGTTTTTTCTTCAACAAGTTTTTATTCAAGCTGTTTTTCTTCGAGATGTTTTTCTTTAAGATTTTTTCTTTGAGATGTTCTTTTCCTAACGATGTTTTTCTCAAGGAACCACTACAATCCAATGACCTCAAACATTTTTGTCTGCTGCAGGACACTAATGTAACACCAGGGACTTATAAACAATGGAATGACACCTTAGACAGCTGGACCAGCAAATTATTCATAATGTTATATCCCAGGAAATAAGTCCTTTGCGATAAGGTGTTTCCCTGCTCGGAGAATTCTCTGCACTGTTTCTAGAATTATACAGCTATGGATTGCAAGTCTCCTATCTCTAGAAATATTCCCCATGGAAGGAAAAAAATTGAGTAGTGGAAATGGGCTTTGGGGAATGTTATTGTTATATATTTGACACACACGCGGATGTTACATCATAGTTGTGAAAATTTACTTAAGATTGATGGCGTTGTTAATTTGATACATTAATCAGAGCAAATGATGAAACCATTGGATGACTTAATAAGAACTGAATCAATATCCATAAGTCATGACTGTTCTTGACTCGTAACGCTCTGTGTCTCATGCGTGGTATTTCAAGCAAGAATCCGTTTTTTTGTCCCAAACATCCATATTTTTTAACCCAAAGAAACTTGTTTTGAAGGATGGATTTGATTATCTTCATCTCGTTTCGAGCAAAACCACAATTAGAAACGTTAATTTGCAAATGTTATTCAATTTTCGAAAATCAAAAAAGTTCATGCCCCACCCTGGCAATATGTAGATTACCTGTGGCATCCCTGTGATATATATCATCAGGTAGTCCCCTCCTTGTATTTTAGATACGGCTCTTAAGCCTTAAGATTGCTCCTTACTTTTAGAAAAACATCTAATCTATTTCAGTTTCTTTTCGTCTTTAATTTCATATTTCCTTTGTGTTCGAAAGGGCATAGAATTTAAAAAATTGTCTTGAATCAGCCTTTTCCTTATCCTTTTCAACCATTGGTTTTGTATATTGTCCCCTGTAACAATAAAACCTTCTAAAACATGAAGGAATTGCCTTCTAAAAATAGGGCAAACCTCTCTTTACATTTTAGATATGCCTCTTAAGTTTGAAAATCGCTCCTTATCCTTAGCAAAACAGGACGACGCTCGCGTGGGTATTACGTAATACTTGAGGTGATGTGTTTTTTCTTCAAAAAGGTTTTTTCCTCGAGGTGTTTATTTCTTTAAGATATTTTTCTTTAAGTCTTTTTCTTCGAGATGTTCGTTCACGATGTTTCTTCGAGAGATCACAACAAAGGTTCTTGTCCGCTGCAGGAATCGAACGTATGACGAGGGATCGACACCCAATAGAATGACGCCATAGACTCCTAGATAAGCGAATTATTTCTAATGTCATGTAACGAGAAATAAATCCTACGTGATAAGGTGTTTCCCTGCTCGGAGAATTCTCTGTACAGTTTCTAGATTGATAAAGCTATGGATTGCATGTCTCCTATCTCTAAAAATGTTTCCCATGGAAGAAAAAATATTCTAGTAGTGAAAATGAATTTTAAGGGATGTTATTATTATGCATTGGACACACACGTGGATACTACATGACACCTATGTAAATTTACATGAGATTGACAGTATTGTTTATTTCATCTATTTCTCAGAGCCAATGATGAAACCTTTGCATGAGATAAAAAGAAATGAATTAATATCCGTCAGCCATGACTGTTCTGGGCACGCGACACTCTGTGCCTCAAGCGTGGCATTTCAAGCAAGAATCCATATTTTGTCAAAATCATCCACATTTCTTAAGCAAACGCAAATAGTTTTGAAGCATGGATTTGATTATGTTCATCCCGTTTCGAGTAAAACCACGGTTTGAAGCAATAATTTGCATATTTTTATTTTTCGAAAATCAACACAGTTTATGCCCCAATGTGTGGCTTTTCGGGGGCATAACTGTGATATATATTATCTGGCAGCCCCCTCCTTGCATTCTAAATTTGGCTCTTAAGTTTTAACATCACTCCTTACTTTTAGAGAAACATTTGATCTATTTCAAAATCTTTTAGTCTAAAAGTTTATATTTTCTTATTGTTTAAAAGGGCATAGAATTTAAATATTTTCTTGAATCAGCCTTTTCCTTATCCTCTTCAACCATTGGTTTCATAAAATTGAAAACATGGAGAAAGTGCCTTCTGATATTAGGGCGAATCGCTCCTCACATTTTAGATATGGCTTTTAAGTTTTAAATCGCTTCTTACTCTTAGAAGAACATTTGATGTATTTCAATATCTTTTCGTCTTTAATTTTATATTCCTTTCCCTAGCCTTTCCCTTATCCTCCTTTATATAGCCTTTCCATTATACTCCTTAGCCAGTTGTTTTATATATTTTCCTCTGTAAAATTAAAACGTTACTAGACATACAGAAATTACCTTGTAAAAACAGGGCAATCCCCTCCTTGCATTTTGGATATGACTTAAGTTTTAACATCGCTCATTGCTTTTAGCAAAATATTTGATCTATTTCAATATGTTTTTGAATTTAATTTTATATTTCGTTATTTTTAAAAAGGGCAGAAAATTTCAAATATTTTTGAATAGGCTTTTCCCTCATTTTATTCAACCAATGGTTTTATATATTAACCCCGTAAATTAAAATTAACCCCGTAAAAAATCATACAGAAATTACCCTTTAAATACAGGGGAATACTCTCCTTGTATTTTAGATATGGTTCTTAGGTTTTAACATCACTCCTTAATTTTAGCAAAACGCTTTTTATATATCAATATCTTTTCGTCTTTAATTTTTTATTTCCTTATTATTAAAAAGGGCTTAGAATTTTAGACATTCTCTTGAATGAGCCTTCTCCTTATCTCGAGTGATTTTGTAAAAATCGGCTGCACGATGGTATGGTATCATGTGGTACCCCTCATCATCACTTAAGCGTTTTCTAACGTTTTCTAACTTCATGGGAATTCCAAGTCAGCGACACACTGTAGCTGGGCTGTGGTACTATCTGGAATACATTATCATTCATAAAGCACTTTCAACCATTTTTCTAATAGAAATAGCCACACAAAGCGTATAAAATCAATCGTTTAAACTTAAAGGGAAATTCCCAATATTGTTTTTTCTGATGACTCGTGGCAATTCACGCCATATTGGTCTAGCTTCCCTTCGGAACAAATTATTATTCAAAAAATGTTTTCTGACCCTTCAATACCCTTAGAGATATCTTTTATTTGATCAATGGGAACATACCATTTAGTTATTAGATCGTGAAATTCTATGTCAATCCCCACCCTGTGGCACTCTCTACCTGCCTCTTGGAGCCCTATGGCCCGTATTATAATTGCTATGGCATTTTTAGACTTTTTCTTGATAAAGATAGTTATTCAATTCCATTGGTTTATGGAATGGTTGATCTGCACATCTTCTTAGATTTTCAAGCATCAACACAATTCACGCCCCAATGTGGATGCCCTGTAGCATCTTGTAGCACACATTATGTTTCCTAAGGCATTTTCAGCCTTTTTTCTACAAAAATACCAATACCACAGTGGAGACACACACACAGGGTCAGACGCACAAACACACAAAAACAGACGCAGAGACAAAAAAAACATACAAACACACATTGTTAGACAGACAAAGACCGAAACAGAGACAGGCAAACACATGGTCAACCACACAAGCTCGGTAAAAGAGAGAGAGATAGAGAGACAAAAACACACAAATAACACACAGTCTCAGACAAACAAACACACAAAGACAGAAAACAGAGACAGAACAGCCCAAAGACAGACACACAGGCACAAAAAGAGAGAGGCATAGAAAGGCAAAGAAACAGTAAGACAAACAAGCATGGAGAGAGAAAAAGAGCAAAAAAACACACAGGCACAAACAAATAGATTCAGACATATGAACCAGCAAAGAAAGACACTGAGACAAAAACACACAGAATCACTCTGAGTCAGACAAAAAAAAACACAAAAAGACAGACACAGAGACAAAAACACCGAGTAAAACAAACAGGCACAGATAAAGAGACAAAAACACACTCACACAAACGCACAGAGTCAGAGACACAAACACACAAAGACGAACACAGAGACACGCAAGCCTACAATTAGACACACGGGCAGTGAGAGAGAGAGATAGAGAGACAAAAACAAAAGCAAACATGCAGAGTCAGACATAAAAGCACCAACAGAGAGACAAAACACACACAAATACACACACACAGACGCAGAGACAAAATCACACAGAGACAGACACACAGGTACAAAGAGAGAGAGACAAAAACACACACACAAAAACACCCAGAGTCAGAAAAACAAACACATAAAGACAGATACAGATACAGGTAAACTCACAGTTAGACACACATGGACGAAGAGAGAGAGAACAAAAACACAAAGTCAGACAGACAAAAACAGACACAGAGACAGGCAAATACATGGTAAAACACAGGGACGGTAAGAGAGAGACAAAACACAAAAACAACACACAGAGTCAGACAAATAAACAAAAAGATACAGACACATAGACAGGCAAACCCACAGTTAGACGCACAGTCATGGAAAGAGAACGACAAAAAGCAGACATAAATACACATAGTCAGACATATAAATGCACAACGACTGACACAGAGACAGGAAAACCCACGGTCACATACAAAAGCAAGGAGAGAGAGAAACAAACACACACACACGCACAAACACACAGATTCAGACATATGAAGACACAAACACAGACACTGAGACCAGAACACACAAAACCTTTAGAGTCAGACGCCAAAGCACACACACACAGAGAGAGAGAGAGAGAGAGAGAGAGAGAGAGAGAGAGTCAAAAACACACACAAACACAAAGAGTTGAACATACGAACACTCAAAGAAAGACACAGAGTTAGGCAAACACATAGTCAGACAAACAGCTACTGAGACAGAGAGTCAAAAACACACACAAACACACAGAGTTAGACACACAAAAAGACAGAAACAGAGAAAGGCAAACACGTAGTGAGAGACGGAGAGAGAAAGACAATAAACACACTCAAACAAACAGAGTCAACAAATAAACAAACAAGGAAAGAGACACAGACAAGCAAACACACGGTAAGACACACAGGCTCAGAGAGAGAGAGAGAGAGAGAGAGAGAGAGAGAGAGAGAGAGAGAGAGAGAGAGAGAGAGAGAGAGAGAGAGAGAGAGAGATAACCATTTTGTTCAACGTAAATGTTCAAGAAATGAAGACACATTAACTTTTTTTTTTTTTTTTTAATTAACTTAAAGCTTTACAAAAAGAAAGAGAGAGTGAGAGAGAGAGAGAGAGAGAGAGAAAGAGAGAGAGAGAGAGACGCATAAATACACAAAGACAGACACAGACACAAGCAAACATACGGTCAGAAACACAAACACGGAGAGAAAGTGAGATACAAAAACACACATAAGCAACACGGAGTCAGAAACACAGGCACATACACAAACACCGATCCAGAGACAGGCAAACAAACAGTCAGAAAAACAGGCCCGAAGAAAGAGAGACAAAAGAATGCATACAGACACACTTCTGTCTGTCTCTCTCTTTCTCTCTCCGTGCCTGTATGTCTGACTGTGGGTTTGCCTGTCTATTTGTCTGTCTTTGCGTGTTTGTGTCTGTGTGTTTTTGTCTTTGTGCCTATATGTCTGGCTTTGTGTATTTTTGTCTCTGTGTCTATCTTCATGTGTTTGTTAGTCTAGCTCTGTGTGTTTGTCTGTGTGAGTGTGTTTGTGTGTATAGTTGTGTATGTCTTTATCCTTGCTTGTGTGTCTGACTATGTTTTTCCCTGTCTCCAGGTCTGTTTTTGTGTGTCTGACTCTCTCTGTTTGTGTATATTTTTTGTCTCTCTCTTGGTGCCAGTGTGTCCATCTGTGGGTTTGCCCACCTCTGTGTCTGTCTTTGTGTGTTGTTGTCTCTCTCTTTCTGTGCCTGTGTGTCTGACTATTAGTTTGCCTGTCTCTGTGCGTTTTATTTATCTGACTCCGTGTGTTTGTGTATTTCGTCTCTCTCTCTCCGTGCTTGTTTCTCTGACCATGTGTTTACCTGTCTCTGTACCTGTCTTTGTGTATGTGTGTGTTTGTGTGTGTTTAACTGTGTTTGTGTTCGTGTGTATTTTCTCTCTCTCTCTCTTTGATTTTGTTTGTCTGACCGTGTGATTGCCTGTCTCTGTGTCTTTCTCTGTGTGTTTGTGTTTGTTTTTGTCTCTCTATCTCCGTGGCTGTGTACCTGACTGTGTGTTTGCCTTTTTTGTGCCTTTCTTTGTTTGATTTTGTGTCTGACTGTATGTTTTTTGTGTTTTTGTCTCATTGTCTTTCATTGTTTATTTATGTGTCTGACTCGGTGTGTTTTTGCGTGTTTGTGTTTGTCTCTCTCTGTCTCCGTGCCTATGTGTCAGACTGTGGGCTTGCCTGTTTCTGTGTCTGTCTTTGTGTGTTTGTTTGTCTGACTATCTTTGTTTGTCTGTGTGTTTTTACTTTTTCTCACCGTATCTGTGTGTTTGATCGTGCGTTTGTTTGTGTCGGTGTCTGTCTTTGTATGTTTGTTTCTGACTCTGTGTGTTTGTGTATGTGTGTTTTTGTCTATCTCCCTTTACCTGTTTATCTGATCTTATCTGTTTTTGTTTCTGCATCTGTCTTTGTGTGTTCGTGTTTATGACTGTGTGTGCTTGTGTGGGTGTTTTTCTCTCTCTCTCTTTTTCTCTCTCTCTCTCTCTCTCTCTCTCTCTCTCCATCTCTCTCTCTCTCTCTCTCTCTCTTGACTGTGTATCTGATTGTGTTATTGCCTGTCTCTGTGTCTGTTTTTGTGCGTTTGTATGTCTGACTCTATCTGTTTGTGTATGTTTTTGTCTCTCACTCTCTCCTTGCCTGTATTTCTGACTATGGGTTTCCCTGTTTCTGTGTCTGTATTTGTGTGTTTATGTGTCTGACTCTGTGTGTGTGTGTGTTTTTTTGTCTCTCTCTCTCACCGCGCATGTATTTTTAACCATGTGTTTGCCTGTCTCTGTGTTTGTCTTTGTTTGTGTGTGTGTCTGACTCTGCGTCTTTTTTGTCTCTCTCTCCCTCTCTCTCTCTCTCTCTCTCTCTCTCTCTCTCTCTCTCTCTCTCTCTCTCTCTCTCTCTCCACGCATGTGTCTCTGACTGTGGGTTCGTCTGTCTCTTTGTCTGCGTTTGTGTGTCTGACTGTGTATTTGTGCGGTTTTTGCCTTTCTTTCTTTACCTGTGTGTCTGACTCTATATCTTTGTGTGTGTTTTTCTCTCTCGGTGCCTGTGTGCCTGACAATGTGTGTTTGTGTGTCTGAATCTCTGTTTTTCGTGCCTGTGTGTCTGATTGTGTGTTGGCCTGTCTCTGTGTCTATCTTTGTGTATCTGTGTGTCTGACTTTGTTTGTTTGTTTTTATGTTTTTGTCTCCCTCTCTTTGCTGCTTTTTGTATGTTTTGTATGTCTGTCTTTGTGTTTTCCTGTGTCTGGCTCTGTTTGCTTGTGTGTGCTTTTTTGTATCTCTTTCTCTCCTCGCCTTTTTATCTTACCATGTGTTTGCCTTTCTCTGTGTTTGTCTTTGTGTGTTCGTGTGTCTGACTCTGTGGGTATCTCTCTCTCTCATGTGTGTTCGTGTGTCTGACTCTGTGGGTATCTCTCTCTCTCACTCTCTCTTTCTCTCTCTCTCTTTCTCTGTCTCTCTCTCTCTCTCTCTGTCTCTCTGTCTCTCTCTGTCTCTCTCTCTCTCTCTCTCTCTCTCTCTCTCTCTCTCTCTCTCTCTCTCTCTCTCTCTCTCTCTCTCTCTCTCTCTCTCTCTCTCTCTCTCTCTCTCTCTGCCCTTATGTCAGACTTTGTCTGTTTGTGTAAGTGTTTTTGTCTAAGCGTCGGACTTTGCTAGTTTGCGTGTCTGATTCTGTGTATGTGGGTGTCTCCCGTTTGGTACTGATATATCTTAGGATTTTTTTAAAGAATGATAATGTCTGCTATAGGGTGCCACAGGTCATCCATATATTGCTAAGGTGGGGCGTGAAGTGTGTTGATTCTTGAAAATCTAAGACAACATGTATTTCAACGCTTCCAAAAACGATTGGAGCTAAAAATTATTCTTATAAAGAAAATATCTAAAAATGCTTTAGGACTAATAATGTGTGCTATAAAGTGCCAAGACCCAGCTAAAAAGTGTCACGGGGTAGGAATTGTCACAAAATATCACGATCTACTAATGAAACGGTCTATTCCCAGTGTTCTAAAAAACATTTCTTTCAGGTTTATCAAACGTCACAAAACGCCTTAGGAATGACAACGTGTGCCAGAGGGAAGCCATATTGTGCCCAGTTTGAATGAATTGTCATGCGTCATCAGAAGCAACGATATTGGGAATTTTTCATTAAGTTTAAACATTTGAATTTCGTTTGTAACGCTCTGTTTGGTCATTTCTTGTAGAAAATGGTTGAAATGCGTTATGAATGATAAGGTGTGCCAGAAGGTGCTAGAATCCAGCCACTGACTGGGAATTGCCATAGACTATCATGACCTAATAATGAAATGGTATGTTCCCACTGTTCAAATAAAAAACATATATCGGGATATTCAAACGGCAAAAATCACTTAAGTGATGATGACTGGTGCCAAAGGGTGCAATCGTGCAGTCAAATTTTACAAAATTGCTGGAGATAAATAGATGGCTCATTCGGGAAAATGTTTTATGTTCTATGCCTTTTTAACAATAAGGAAATATAAAATTAAAGACGAAATGTTACTGAAATACATCATATGATTTGCTAAAGGTAAGGAGAAATGTTAAGACTTTAGAGCCATATCTAAAATGCAAGAAGAGACTTGTTCTGTTTTTAGAAGGTAATTTTTGTATGTTTTAGACGGTTTTGATTTTACAGGGGAAAATATACAAAACCACTGGTTGAAGAGAACAAAGGAAAGGCTTATTCATGAAATTTCTTTAAATTCTATGCCCTTTTTAATAATAAGGAAATACGAAATTAAAGACTAACAAATATTGAAATGCATCAGATGTTATTTTCTGAAAGTAAGACGATCGATTTCTACAGTGGACAGAAAGTTTTTTTGCCATCGGATTATAAAGGTTCTCTGAGGAAGAAATCTTGAAGAAAGAATCTCGAAGAAAAAATATCTCGAAGAAAAAAAAACACCTTGAGCACAATAAAAAACGACTTGAAAGAAAAAGAACGCCTTGAAAAAAAACGCTTCGAAGGAAAAATGTATTTCAGAAAAAAACATCTCATAAAGTATTACGTAACACCCACGCGTGTGCAGTTTTCAGTTACCAACGGGGTTTCCCCCTTGACTGGCGAGGACTGACCTTTAGCAAGTTACGCAAGATTACATCATCCTCATAAATGGTAAACAATTACGTAACAAGCACCCTTGCATTGAAGAAAACACTCCCTTTTATGTAACAAGCACCTGCATCTTGAAGAAAATCTTAAACACCTGCGTTTTAAGGGAATCACTGTTAAACTTCTTCGTAATTAAAGGTGAAGAAGAAAATAGTAGTGGCTATGGGCCCAGTGGAAGTAATTGGGCTGTCACTACTGTTGAGGCCCAAAAGTAAAACAAAATAAAATCAGCTAAAGTGATTATTAGGGCACGGTTTCCCACAATGCGTCATAATACAGCTAGTATTTCTACTACTTGTAGCACTAATATTCTAAAATGACTAATTTTACCCCGAATTCTCTCACTACCTTACAACCACCATTATTCTAGTATCTAATCGTACCACGACGATTTATCACTCGATTATTCTTTCTTTGACTACTACTGTCACAAATTCCGGCTTCTTGACCAATTAGACCTGCACATGTCTTAGCGCGACTTCTACTGCCACCACCAGCCCTTTCCGTGTCAGTTCTTACTATGACTAATCACACGTCCGATTACTATTAATTTAAATTACAAACTATTTTCATTAGGACCTATTAGCCAAAGTTCGTGGAACATATCATGAAGAACTAAAAGACTTTAAATATGTTTAAAATCAGCTAAATCAACTAGAGTTCCAAACGTATATCCAATTTTTTTCAAATTCTTGGACGTTTTATTAAGAAGTGTGGAACATATATTTTCTCAAATCTCTTTATTAGAGAAATCAGTTTTCTGTACTGAATCAAACCCAAGTTGTTGTAAGTCAAAATTATAATTCAATTATTACAATTAAAGAGGTTTCCTAAATTGTCTCTAATCTTTACCTAAAAGGGATTTATTTGGCTTCTTCAAGGCGAGACCTCAAATACCGCTCAAGTGTTTTGGTACTTGGTTTATATTTTCCGAGACTTCAAAAAACCTTGACAGGTTTCTTGGATGGTCAAGCCTAATCCTCTTAACATTTTGTGTTTACGAAAAAAATGTAAAAATACCGCATTAACAATCTATGAATTATAAAGGTAACTGAAATTAAAATTATTTTGCCATTAGTAAAAGTAAAAAAAGGTAAGAATATTTTGGACTATAATTTAAAATTAAATTAATGAAATATATTTAAAATATTACTTTGATAAGTGATTTATAAAGCTTGAGTGGCAGCTCATGCTGACAATGGAAGGAAGTCTTGGGCTATGATATTTGATAAAAAAAAAAAAAATTCAACTGGAAATAAGGAGTAAAATTAAAACTTAAACAGATCGGAAACTGTTCTCTATGTAAGGGGAGTTACCCCCTCCTCAGTCTCCCGATCGTTACGATAAAGTTTTTTAATGCTTTTAAAAAGCTTCTTTTTACAAACTAACGACCTTTGAGTTTCAGCAGTCGTTTCTTAAGGCATTGATACAAAGAAGTCAAACTTTAGCATACAGAGTAATGGATTGAGGAGAGGTAACCTCCCTCATATATGCAATAATTTCAGTTGGTTTTTAGTTTTAATCTTACTCACATAATTTATGATAGTTTTTCAAACCAGGAAGGGATTTTACTTCCCTTCTAATGGAAAAATACTCCTGGTAAATACTCCTCTCCTAAAAAAAATTCCCCAAAGACTTACCGTATATTTCCCAATAAAAAATACCATGTGCAAACCATGGGTAAATTCCATAACTTAAAACCCCTTTCTCCAAGGGCTTTAGGGGTTCCAGGGGGTTTCAGCCCCAGAGGCTGTTGGACGTAGTTATTGGACTTTTTAACTCTGTTAAACAAAAGAATATCTCAAAATTTCGATCAGATATCTTTGGAGAAAAAAGGGCGTGGAAAGGAGGCTAGTTGCCCTCAAATCTTCTTAGTCACTTAATAAGGGCATTAGATAATTTAATTTCCATTTGAATGAGCCCTCTCTTAATCTTCAAGCTCCATTGTGTCGGTACAATCACTCCAGGGAAAAACTTCATGGCTCTTGACTTTACAACTCTTTGTCGTGAATTACAAGATTTAAGAAAAGATTAATGCTCTAACAATGCGGGGTCAAATGATTGGTTTGTTTCGGTAATTGTTTCGAATAATAATGAAACAAATGATAATTTTGCAAATATATTGAATGAGAATGACGTATAGTGATGGAGGGTACCTGAAATATTTATTATTTTTTTTCTATTTATGTATTTTATTTTGTGGAGACTGCTGGATTGTCTATTTATGTGTTAAAAGAATAATTTCATTTGTTGCCATGGCCGTGTTTTTTGTTTGTTTTTTTTTGGGGGGGGGGGGGTAAGTATCCATTTATATCTATCTATCTTGGTTCTCCACATTTTCAAAATTTCAAAGCCCAAAACTGGTTAACTTAAGACAAAGTCTTTTCCAAAAAAATCTTCATCTCAGCCTGTTTGCCTTTAATCCTGACTTAATGCGTAAAAAGGTCAATCCCTATTACCAACATAAGAAAAGGTTTTTAAATGCGAAGAACTTCCTTATCCCGTCAACTTTTGTCAGTGCAGCTCCGTGCAGCTCATACTTTTATCACCTCAGTTATATGCTCACATGCTTATATATTCATTTGATTATCATTTAACAAGTACACTACAACTTATAAGTTAAGCTACTTACCGCCCTTCCTCCGAGATTAAACACTCGACACTCAAGGTAAGCTGATTGCCCTGCCAGTGCTGTAATGTTACGATGTGACCTTGGATCAAATATAGGCTGTGGTCCTTCTCTGTCCCGGTTTGGGTCTGACTCGCGTCCTTGTAGTGGAATAGAATCCTTTCCCTGTGCTATACCAGAACCTAGAATTTTTTTTTTACTTATTTTGGAATCTAGATATTTCGATTATATTTAATTAAATAACTTAAGATTATTTAAGAAAGTAAATAAAATTAAAATGTAATTTAAACTAAGATTTTGGTTTTCCTATATTTAAAACTGTTGGATTTATTTTAAGAATCAATCACTCAGAAAATGTATTTACATCGTATACAATTTCAATATTTCAGGTTTGTTACAGAAATATACGATCGTTTACTTTCTCAGTTAAAGATGTTAATTACTTAAAAATAATAATAGCACAGTTATAAGTAAAAACAATAATTATTTTAGTAACTGTGAAAGGTTTTTATGGCACTTGGTATTAACCAAGTGACATATAGCGATCGCAAATTCTGTCGGTCTGCTGTCGGTCCCAGTTTGGCTACTTTAGGCACTTCCAGGTAAGCTAGGACGGTGAAATTTAGCAGGCCTATCAGGGACAGGACCAGATTTAATTATAAATAGTTTTTTTTCCCAATTTGACCATCTGGGGGGGAGTGGGGGCCGGTTAACTTGGAAAAAATAGAAAAAAGTATTTTTAACTTACGAAGAGGTGATGGGATCTTAATAAAATTCGATGTTTAGAAGGATTTCGTGTCTCAGAAATCTTTTTTTAAATACCGACGAGATCCTGTGATATTGGGGGGAGTTGGAGGGGGGAACCTAAAATCTTGGAAAAGCTTAGAGTGGAAGGATCGGGATGAAACTTGGTGGGAAAAATAAGCAAAAGTTCTAGATACGTGATTGACATAGCCGGAACGAATCTGCTCTGTTTGGGGGAGTTGGGAGGAGGGTTAATTCTGAAAAATTAGAAAAAATGAGGTATTTTTAACTTATGAAGGAGTGGTCGGATCTTAATGAAATTCCATGTTTAGAAGGACCTCATAACTCAGATCTCTTAATTTAAATCCCAACTGGATCCTGAGTCATTAAGGGGGGTTGGGGGGTTTGAACCGGAAATCTTGGAAAATACTTAAAGCAGAGAGATCAGGGTGAAAATTGGCAAGAAGAATAAAAATAAGTCCAAAATACGTGACTGGCATAACCAGAACGGATCCGCTCTGGATCTGGTGAGACATGGGGGAGTTGGGGGGAACCTAAAATCTTGGAAAGCGCTTAGAGTGGAGGGATCGTGATGAAACTGGTGAGAAAAATAAGCAGAGGTCCTAGATGGGTGACTGACATAACTGGACTGGATCCACCCTCTTTGGTGGAATTGGGGGAGTAATTCGGAAAAATTAGAAAAAATTAGAGCTATTTGCAACTTACGAACGGGTGATCAGATCTGAATGAAATTTGATATTAGAAAGATCTTGGGCTTCAGAGCTCTTATTTTAAATCCCGACAAGATCCAGTGACATTGGGGGGAGATGGAGGGAAAACCGGAATTCTTGGACAACATGAAAATTGAGGTATCTTTATCTTACGGATGGGTAATCGGGTCTTAATGAAACTTGATACATAGAAGGATCATATGTCTCAGATGCTCTATTTTCAATTCAAATCGGATCCGGGGACATAGGGGGTTGGAGGGGGGAACAGAAATTTTGGAAAACGCTTAGAGTGGAGAGGTCGAGATGAAACTTGATGGGAAGAATAAGCACAAGTTATATACGTGATTGAAATAATTGGAACGGATCTGTTCACTTTGGAGGAGCTGGGGGTGTTGATATGAAAAAAATAATAAAATAGAGGAATTGTTTACTAGAGAATGGGTGACCGGTTCTTTATGACATTTGATGTTTAGAAGGGACTCATGTCTCAGAGCTCTTATTTCAAATCCCGATTAAATCTGTTGACATGGGGGGAGTTGGAGGGGAAAACTGGAAATCTTGGAAAACGCTTAGAGTAGAGAAATCGGGATGAAACTTGGTGGTAGAATAAGCAAATGTCGTGGATACGTGATTGACACAACCGTACTGGATCCACTTTTTTTGTGGGGGGGAGTTAGGGGATGGGGTTCAGTACTTTGGTGAGTGTGGTGCTTCTGGACGTACTAGGACGATAGAAATTGGTAGGCGTGTCCGCGAGCTGCACAAATTGACTTGATAAAGTCGTTTCCCCCGATTAGACCATCTGGGAGACTGAAGGGAGAGGAAAGAGTAGGAAAAATGAGGCGTTTATAACTTACGAGTGGGTGATCGGATCTTAATGAATTTTGATATTTAGAAGGACCTCGTGACTCAGAGCTCTTATTTTAAATCCCGATTGGCATTAAGCCTCCGATTTTCCTTTCAAATCAATCTATTGATTCTTAGAATTTTGCTAGAGCTCATAACATCTGAGTTCTTGGCTTTCGGCTCGGCTGGCCTCGTCACAAATGCCATGTGGGCTCTTAGCTCTTGTTAATCAAACTCAGCATATACTAGAAAAAAATTGATACTTTTTTACACCCAAAATTATTCCTTGTTTCTTGTCTGTTCGTGGTTCTGTAAAACAGTTACAAAGTAGATGGCGGCTGTTGTTATACAAAAATTTAAATTTTCAGAATTTGTGGTTCGTGTACTTTACGGTGGCATATTTTATTCAAATTCTAGCAAACCGAGAATCAAATTCAAATTAAATTTTAAAATTTAAATTCAATCAAATGTCCAAATTATTTTTGTGTTGCTGGGTAACCGGTATATTACCTTATTCGAACCGTAAAAAGGGTCATGGTAAGTTTTCATATCGCACTTTATTTCCATTTGAAAAAAAGCAATTTTTTTTTATTTAATCAAACAGTTCGTGGTAAAGAACTGTAAGTTTGGAGTAACCCGGATTCGGATTTCACCATTGAACTATTTTGGTTCATAGTTTATATTTTTCAGACAAGAAAAAAATCAATTTCTTGATGCATAGGAATTTATTGGAATCATAAAGAACTTGTGGTATACTTTAGTAAATACGAAGATTTTAGTTTGTAAATACGGGTCAGTGTAAGTGTTCATTCTGCTCTTGATTGCACGAAAAAGGCCTATTTTAAAGGACTACAAGCAAAATTCATTCAAAACACAAATTAATTCAATAATAACGCTATAACACGCTCATCACTGACAAACCACCTCTGTTCCCGTCTACGAGCGATACTTGTTGCCAATAAGTATCGTTTCAACCGTCCTCTCCTTGCCCGGCTATACAATGCTTTTGCTACCCCCCATCTGCTCGCTCTGGTTCCTTTCTTGAAAATATTCACAGCTACAGAAAAGAAAGCCATTTGCAGCACATTTTACAGATATGTTAAGTTTCTCCTGCGTCTCCCTTTGTGGCCCAGCAATGGCGACATCTCCAGGAAATATAAGGTCACCAACCCTTCCATGGCCATAGAGAGAAGAATCTCCAAATTCAGTACCAATGTTTTAAGACCCAACCACCCCTGGACTAGTGTTATTTTATAATATTTGCAGTGGAAGTGTATTTAAATTTTTGTGCTTTTCTTTCTTTTTCTTTTATGCACTTCGTCTTTTCCGTTTTTGACGGGTAATAAATTAATAATAATTATAATAATAATAGCAAAATTTGGAAGCACTTCGAAAAAAAAAAGTTCTTGGTATAGTTGTATGGTATAAGATAATACTTGAAAGAATTGGGAATTCTTAGCGAAAATAAAAAGCAAAATTCCAACATGAAACATGAAGAAATCATCCAAGGCAAAGAGATGCTTGTCACCCAATAAAGTTTTGCTTATATTAAAATAAATTTCTGTAGTCATTTCCGATTTCAACATCTCAGAGAATCCCCATTCATACCTCTAAAGCAAACTTTATGAGGATATTTCCTGGCAGTAGGTCCTCCAGCAAAAATTTCCTCATTAGTGTTCTATTCATATAAGTACAGAATTTAGAATCACTGAAAAATAATGATGCTGAGTGGCACAAATTGCTGACTCAGTTTCATATGACAGGTTTGGAACATTACAGGGCATGGGGGAGGCACACCTTATATTAGAAACACGGTCCTTTTGACCACTCTCATGAAAGCTTTACAAAGAAGAGAGTAAATGAAAATTGAAATTTGTATTTTTTATCGATAGCCAATTTTCATAGAAGCCTAAAATTTGAAACTCAGTAGGTCAAGAATCATTAATTTTAATAGTTTTTAAAATCTTCCATGCTTTGTCATTTTTAAAATAGAATATATATTAACCAATGAGAAAAAAAAGATTTCAATGTCAATTTTGGTTCTCATCGACGTCGGGTCTTTGGTATCGGGTTACTGCCACTTAGTAACTAAAGTCAGGATAGCTTTTTGCTAATCCCAGAACCCTTTGAAAATTAATAAAGAAATAACAAAATTATTCTTTCCCCCTGTAAATAAAGTAGATGAGAAAAACCCTACATCACAAACGTGATGAACTAATAATTGACGAACTCATAAAAGCTGTAAGAAGAGGAGAACAAATTGAAACTGAAATTTGTCCTGTTTTATCCTTTTTTTTCACAGAAACCTAAAATTTAGAACGCACTAGGTGAGGGATCATAAATTTTAATAGTATTCTTATGTTTTTATTTTAAACTAGAGTACATATTACCCAGTGAGCAAAAACTTAATCCAAGTTCAATTTGGATCCCACTTAAGTCGGGCCTTTGGTACCTGGGTCAATATTCCTTTGCATCTGAAGTCGAGATTCCCACTTGGAAGCTCCAGTACCCTTTGAAAAACAACAAAAAATATAATAGATGACTCGGTCCCTGGTACCTAAAGTGGAGAAGCAAACACTACTTTCTAGCAAAATTAAATATTTAACCTTGTGACATCATATGTTTTATTCTTTGGGATATTCAGGCAAAGGATCAACTTAAATTTGTGCCATATTTTGTGCCATAATTTGCCAAATTAATTTGCTTTAAACATGGGCCTTGCTCTCCTGGTGAAATAGTTTTGCTGAGTAATGATCCTACTATTAGCCTCTACACATGGAGGTATGGGTCAGAACTTCTGCATTATTTTATTGATTTTTCTGAGCACTAAAAGTAGCAACTAGGGACCCTGTTCTTCAAAAATTCATAATTTTTTGGGAAACTTAATTCGGAAGTTGCTGCCCTTTCTTTAGTTCCACAGGGACCCGAGCTAGGTATTGAAGAACCAACTTCAGTTGTACTCGGTTTTTTTTCTTAGACTTGTGGCCACCACTTGTTGAACCTCACTTGAATATCGGTATTTAACCCCTAAATATAACCCTTTCGATTATATATATTTATAAAATTGCTAGATTTAAATGTTTTGGGCCCATGTTTAGATGGATGTTCTAATAGTTGGATGACTGTCTCATGATTGTTTTGGCATTAAAGACTTCTTGTGAAGAATTGGATTTTATAAGCAGAAACTAGATTCAAAACAGCTGAAACTATAGAACATCTTTCCATGCCCACATTGTAGCCTTTTTTTAGTTTTTTTCTTTTTAAACTGTTTTAAACTTCTGTTAGAAATCCTAACAAACATTCTCTTTTCAATTCATCAAAAGTTTAAAGTTCATAGAAGTTGCAGGTTAATATCCTTAGAAGAAAAAATCCTGGGAACTAATTTAAGTGGCCTAGGAAACTTCCACATTAGAAGAAAAGGCTTTTTAAAGTCAACTGTCTAACCTTTCTTTGATATCCCATAAGCAGGAAAGCAATGAAAGTGATTTATTTGGCCACTAGACAGCTGTTTTTCAGTTTGAGTTTTCTGAATCGTGTGGTAAAGAAACTTTTCTTCTTAGTGCTGACTTTACGGTCATTAGGAATTAATATCTAAGGCGCTGACAACGCTTTATACTTGTTCCAAAAGATCGTTGGGAAACTTGGTTTAAAATTTAAGATTCAACTGGAAAATTTTCGTGTTTTCTCTGAATCATAAACTTACGGGAATAATTTTTAATAACTGCGGCCTAAAGCAGGGATAACGTTAAAAGATGCATTCTAAGACAATACGGTTTATATGAAATCACGAAAAATAACAATGGCATGCAGCTAAGGAGCATTTGGGAAAAAATACAAATGTTTTACCCTGCTTTTGCCTGCTAGACAGACCTTGAAGACCTAAAATACAAACAAAAGCAAAGCCACAGAAGAAAAAGAAGAATCTGTTATAAATAAAAGCCTAGATATGAAGCAAAAAACTGTGAACCATTGCCTAAGAATTTCAAGAGACTCCTTTTCACTAAAACATAATAAGGGTGATTGTTGACAAAATTCAAAGAGATTACCATTCAGGTTTTCAATTGAAAATGGTTTCTCTAGCTCTCGACCTAGCTAATATTATATTCTGTTTCCAAATACTTAATTCCTTTGAATTTTATTTTCTTGAGGGAAAAAAAAGAGGATTTACGTTCGAATCCAGAATAAATTCCTTCACATTCCTTTGCATTTCTACTGAGTGCTGATTCTCAATTGAATTTGTTTATCTTGAAAACATCCTTAATATTTTATCTGAAGTATTTTTTGGTTAAAGCCAAACTTTAACCTTTTGTCATAATGGCCTAATATAGGAAAAAACCTACTTTTTGTGTTAATGTTTGCTTTATCATAAATTAAAATGAGGTAAAATTATATAAAAAAGAGCTAAAAGCAAGTTATTCCTATGATTGAAAAACAGAAACTTAAATTTCAAACGAACAAAAATACTGATTACGCAGCACTTCTCTATACAATTAATGGTAATAAACTGATTGCTCAAATTTTCTCCCGTCTGTTTAGGCTTATGCATAGTTAGCACTTTACTAAAACAAAACTCCCATACAGGGAAAAATAAAAATACTATTTTAAGAGTTGAAAAGTAATTAAGTAACTAACAGACACTAACAAAATAGTTTATAAGACAATCAGTTGTGTTTCACTAGCCATCATATCGAAAACTTAAAGTGAACAGTCAGTCACTAAGTATCCTATAAAAGCAACAGACTAGTCATTAAGGTAACTCTTTTTATGACAAAAGTATCACTAATAGCTAGCAAAATTTTAAACTGCAAAAAAGCATTTTGGTCTCATTCAAAAATGTTACCGTTTAGTGGCTTATTTGTCTGTAAAACAATCTTCAATTATCAATTTTAAGGCCTAAAAGATGATTCATGGGATAGGGGTTATTTTGCAGAAAGGGGCATGGAATAATGTGTCAAAACCATATAAAAATGCTTTAAATGCTTTATCTTTCAGCTTGTCCTGTCCAACACCCTTTACTAGATTCTCCTTTAAGTAAAGTGATTGTTTTGTGTAATCTAAAAATACAGGAAAATATCAGAAGTCAGATTATATGCAATAAATTTCTAGATGTGTTACTTAGGGTTAAAGACAATATTTTTCTTTTTTTATTGAAGTTGTAATATAAATATTAACTTCTATTAGGCAAACTCTGTCATTTAGGGTGAATTCACGGAAAATGTGGGCAAAATCGTGGTAGTATTGAATATCAAGTTTTCAGAGTATAATCACCCTGATTTTCTATAAGGCTGCCTTTTTGAGAAGCTTCATACTTTTTCGATGACGGAACTAGTATCTTCGAAAAACTGGCAAAAATGTTTGAAGTAGGCTATGTAAATTAAATAAATAAAACAAAACAAATTTTAAAAATGAAAATAAAAATTTTTAAATAATAAACAAAAACGAAATTAGAAATTTTTTCATTCTTTATACTGATATAACAATCAAAATTCTCAGGGAATCAGTGTTACTTAGAGTTTCTTTTACATGTTAATATGTATTTTTTATTAGGATACGTTATTATTTGTGTGATAAGTTACTATTACAGTAATATAGATCGTCTACTAAAAAAGCTTTGAAATTGCATCGTAGGCCTGAAAAATATTATTTCTTTTTTGGCCGTTTATGGTTATTTTTACAGCCCTTATGAGTTTGTTACATTTTATCACACGATTTTACTTTCTCTTAGCATAAAGCTCACCACAATATTCAATAGAGACTGACAAATAAGCAAGCCAATTCATGGAAAATTTGCATTCACTGCAATACAAGAGCAATTCCCTTGAGTTCCAATTACCATAGCCTTATTGAATCTAAATCCTCTCAAAATACATCTCAGAAAAATTAAGATTTAAAGCAGTCAACTATTTTTGGACGGTATGTCAGATTAGCTAAGATGAGAACTAGCAAAAAATTCTAACATTTGTGCTTTAATTTATGCTCCAATTTGCGTTCTAATTCTAATTTATTTGCGTTTTGTTTTTTTCCATTTCCAGCTACATGTACTATAAAAGGAGCCATTTTAGTTTTCAAGGTTTTTGATTAAATTTGTCAAGGTTATCTTTACCCAACTCATTGCTTTCTTTTTGTTCTTTAAGAGAGGAGCGAAGAGCTTTTCAAAATATTTGTTTAATTTGTAATATTGGTTCATCGGTGGAAATATTTCCTAAATATTTTGCGTAATTATTCCTTATCATTTATGTTGAAAGATAGAAGCTATGGAGCCGGCATTAATACCCTATAGGAGAGAGGTTAAGGCGGGTAATACCAACCACAAGTTACAATTTGGAGAAAAACTATCACTTCAATATCTAACATGGACAAATCGTGAAAGTTCTGCCACCTTGTGGGTGTTAAACTCAAGAAGCGACTATTTTTGGGCAGCCGTCTTTCGTACTTAATAAGTAAATGATCATTTTTCTGGCATAGCTTATGTTATTCCTCAGTGGAGATAGTCTCCTTACAAAAGCCTCAGGCTGACTGACTCCTTAACTACCCTCTTAAGTCTACATAGTACATTTCGAAAAATATTAACTTTTATTCATGAATACTTTGATGTCGCCATCTACTGCAGCCTCTTAAGGTATGTTTGGTAACATGGTAGTTTTGGATCGTTCCTGAATGACACCCACCTTGTTTGCATCCAGACGGTGACCAGAAGTTCCCTATCAGCTTTCTCAAACCAAAACTGATGGTCCTAAGTCTGTGAAAAGTGATGAGGAATTGGTCTACTGCCTAGTATCCTATTACAGTATAAACCTTATCAAATAGTTCGTGGTAACGCGGCTCAGTAGGAGTAACCCGGCTGAGTAGTAACCGAAACTAAAAAAACCGAATTTTGATACCAATAATTATATCAAAGGAATTCGATTTTTATACAGATTTCAAACATATAAGTTTCATTAAGTTTTGTCGTACCTATTAAAGGTTACGAGCCTGGAAAAATTTGCCTGATTTTTAAAAAAAGATAAAACCCCTAAAGGTCATAGAATCTGAAACCACAAAATCAGATTAAGCGTATCAGAGTACTCTACTGTAGAGGTTTCAAGCTCCTATCTGCAAAAATGAGGAATCTTGTATTTTTTGCAAGAAGAAAGATCATGGATGCGTATTTATTTGCTTGTTGGTTTTTTTTCCTGAGTTGATCATACCGACCCGCTTGGCCTACAATATTGAGAGAGGGTCATTCTAATGGAAATTAAAATTTCTAGTGACCAAATCACCAAGAGTATTGGAGGGCAACTAGGCCCCCTCCCATGCCACTTTCCCCCCAAAATCATCTGATCAAAATTTTTAGATAGGTATTTTGTTCAGAATAGTTGTAGGACCCCATAACTGTGCCTTTGCAGATAACATGACCCCCAGAACACCTGGGGTGTCTTTAAGTTACAATTTTCACCTATTATTTAAGTAGGCTTTAGTATTTGTTATTTGGAAGTATGCATGCTTTTTTCTGGTGGGGAGGAAAGGAAAAATTTTCTCATGGGGGTATTTTGCACGGGGAGAATTTATAAAGGAGATAGAAATTTTCAGGAGAAATTTTGTACTGTGGGAATTCACCAGAATTCTTATACGAAATTTCTTTAAATTTCTTGCTTTCTCTTTACCGAATCAATTTTACGCGTGGACATGTTAAGGGTAGCCTAATTGTTGGGGGTAAATTTTCACCAGAATTGAATTGTCCAAGGATATGTCCATGAGAAGGGGATTTTTCCGCTATGTTTCCCGGCATTGTTCAAAAAACGATCAGAAGTTAAAAAAAAACTTCTTTCAGCTCAAAGTAAGGAGCAGCATTAGAACTTAAAACGAACAGAAATAATTACGTATATGACGGGGGTTTCCCCTCCTCAACGCTTTTCTCTTTACGGTGAAGTTTAAATTTTGTCTTAATTCATTGAAAATGACTCCTGAAAGATAAGGGCTGTTTAAGGAGTACAATAAGTAACTTTTTCAAAAGTGCCGAAAAACTTTAGCGTGAAGAGCGAGTGTTGAGGAGGGGGAAGCCCCCCTCATAAAATAATAATTTCTATTAATTTTTAGCTTAAATGTTTCTCCTTATTTTGAGCTGGAAAAACTTTTCATTTTTCATTTAATGATTAAAGAGTCAGAAACAAATGACCACAGAAAGTCGGATTGACTTGATAATTACGAATACCTTTGGCTTACCGTTGAGTCTGGTGTGAGACAAGGATGCCTCCTACCCCCAATATTATTTGCCATAATTAAATGCTTTATATTGAGGTCTTGTCAACCCTTTGGTGAGTAATACGAGTGGTAATCCCTCCTAGCATTGGGAGCCCCCAGACCAAGAAAAAATTTATATCGTTTATATCCCTCCCTAATAATACGAACTTGAATCTAACAGGTGGTTCTGGTGGAATGGCCTGTTACAGTTAGAATGTCTTTTTACATGATCTGACGTTTTTTGCAGTTTTGATGAAATTAACCCTCCCCTAACCCCCCCCCCCGCCAAATATCAAAGTCTGGATATGAAGATGCGAAAGATGTTCAAGCATTTTTCCAAGGTTTTTAACACAAAAAAGAATCGATAAAAAGTTTAGGATCCTGCGGCCCCCGTACTATGCATTAAGACAGGTTTTTCAATCAAAGTCATTCCAGGATGTATAGCTAGACAATTACAATAGTCTGTGTAGTTTCTTGCGTAGTATCCGCAATGTAAAGTATCCGTGCTTGTGTAAAGTATCCAACAGGTTCATCTTAAAACACCTACGTCCATACAAACAATGTTGACAAGGCCTTTTCACCGTTTGTCAAGGCCTGATCGATCACAAATTTGTTTCCTCGCTTTTGAAATATTCTTTTACATTAATGCTATATATTTGTTATATTCAAATTTGCACAACTTTCAGCTGTTCTGTTGACAATGTGCTATATTTTGACTTTTTTTTTTTTTTTTACAATCATAAAAGTGTGTCCCCACATTCAACCGCACGCTTATTATATTTTAAATAGACACAGCAGTTTTTTTTATTTCTTTTTTTACTACAAAACTTGCTTGACTATTTTACTATTAGATCATCTTTTTTCGCCTGATTTTTTATTGACATTTTTTTTTCATGCCTTAAAAATGACTTTCTAATATGAATTATACTTGACATTTTCCAAGTTTATCTATATATACTATATTATTTACATATACATTTTCAAGTTTTGTATATAACAAAACTTGAGATATATTTCCTTTTGAACAGCAGTTTCTAATTTATGGACCTACCTTGCCTAATTTCTATAAGAAAACTAAAATTTATTTTACTAATATTTCTGAAACTGATCCAGTTTCAGGGGGATAAAATATCAAATAAATCTCTTTCTGATTAGCAGCTGCTCCCAAAAATTAAACTAGTAATTTTTTTCTGATGATCCTGAAATATTATTCGAAGATCGAACTTTCTATTCATTTTAAACAGGCCTACTTATAGACTATAAATATCGAGTTAAATTATTCATAAGACTAAGACTGAAATAAGACTAAGGTCATGATTATTTTATAAACACTATAACTTAACTTTAATATATGATAAAATCAAAAATCTGTCCTTCTCCATATTCATTTTATGTTTTCCTGGGTCTTTTCAATTTAGTAATAATGGCATTTTCGTTCCCATGGACCTCATTCCGCGTCTAATTTAACTAAGCAGGGATTTGCAGCAAAGAAATATAGCACCTAAGACCAACACAAGCTTCTATAACGGTAATGACGGAGCTTTTGAATGCATTTCAACTCTTTTTTCTTCTTTGATAAACGATGTGTTAACAAAATATATTAATTAACAAAAAATATAAAACCCTAGCATACTGACGGCAAAACTTGATGTGTCAGGTTAATTTATAAATGAGTGAGTGGAAAATGACGCTCAATAAAATCTTAAGATACAAAAAGAAGATCAAGCTGCGAAAACAAAACATGAATCCTGAAACAAAAAATGTTTTTCATGCGACTGAACACTTGTTTAACTCAACCCCGTTTGACTCAACCCATATACCACAATCTTCGCTCAACTTAAACCCAGTTTAACTCAAACCCCATACAACTCAATTCCTGTTTACCACAATTTTGTTAAACACCACCCCAGTTTATCTCAACCAGTGTTCAGATCAGTCCCCCTGCAAATCGACTCTCATGCCGAAAAAATATATGAATCCCACTTTCTGTCTCAACCATTTTGTGATTTCTGCATTTTAGAAAGCACTCATTATATTATATGATTTTGTTGCACAACAGCGACAAGGCTCTTCAGCAAATTTCAATCGAATGGTTCACTTCATAAATCTACTTTTTCGCGTTCTCAAAAGTGTTTCAGAAAATATTCAATCATTATTTAGGCTATCGTAATAAAAAAATGCTTAAGCTGTTAACCACATTTCATCCTTTTTTATGAATAACATTCCCTATATTGCCTATTTTTATTTCCCGAAGGTATTTTAGAAAGTACTAAATCCAAAATAGGCTTTTGTAACAAGGTAATGATGAGACAAGCAGAAATAAAATGAATAATCAAATTTAAAGCGAAGAGAAAACAAAAGTCGGACTAACGCCCCCCCCCCTAAGCCTTCTAAAAGCAGAGCATTATTTACATTTTACTTGAAACAATGTATATGAAACGCTACTTTGTAGTAGCGTAATATCTTTTGCTACTTATAAATGCATTAGAACCAATCAATTTCCGTTCGAATGAGTCCTCTTCCGATATTCAAAACCATTGGTTCGATTCCATCGACTCTGGGAGAACAAACACACATCCGTGATTAATTTCGGAGAAAATTAAAAACTTTGATTTTTTGAAGAGAGGGGCTTGAAATCTTTTTGACAGGGTTCTCTGATATGATTACTTTGAAGCTTTAACTTTGATGATAGTCACTCCTCTTTTAAGGCTGTTTTACATTTTTTTTCAGAACTCGTGAAGATTTCCAAGGCTCTTGCATTCTTAGTATTGACTTTAAAATAAATAATTTTTTATATATTTAGAGTCGTGGTAAAAATTCAACCATTTTGATGTACATATTGTTACCAAAACTCCTTATTTTAGAGTTTTGGTTATTGTTAGCCAAAGTGATTTCCTATTTACAGTTTGTTACCACAAAATTTTTAACGGGTAGACAAGGAACTGTTTTTCCGTGTACAGAACGAATAAGTTTAGAAATGAAAAATATTGGTCTTTTTTTTCACTTTTTCTTCTTTGGGCCATACTTTTTAATAATTAAAATGATAAAGCTATATGCTCATCATAGAATACAAGGGAGTTACATGCACAGAAAAAGAAGAACTAAAGGAGAGACCATGACAAACGGTTGAAAATATGTAAATAAGACTTCGATATTATTAGCCATTTTTTAGGTTCTTATGGCACTTGGTACTAACCAAGTGACATATAACGATCGCAAATTCTGTCAGTCTGTCGTTCGATCTGTCTGTCGGTCTGTCTGTCCCGGTTTTGCTAGTTTAGGCACTTCCAGATAAGCTAGGACAATTTGGCAGGCGTATGAAGTACCTGACGAGATTAAATTAAAAATAGTCTTTTCCTCTATTCGACCATCTGGGGGGAGTGGGAGACGGTTAATTTGGAAAAATTTGAAAAAATGAGGTATTTTTAAATTATGAATGGGTGATCAGATCTTAATGAAATTTCATATTTAGAAGGAAAGATATCATGTCTCAGAGAGCTTATTTTAAATTCAGACCGGGTCTGGTGACATTGGGAGGAGTTGGAGGAGGAAACCTATAATCTTTGAAAAGTAACTCGTTTCTCTAATTTTAAATCCCGGCCGGATTCAGTTTCGTTGGGGGAGATGGGGGTGGGGGGAACCGGGAATCTTGGAAAAGGCTTAGAGTGGAGAGATCAGAATGAAACTTGGTGGGAAGAATATGCGCAAATTCAAGATACGTGACAGACACAACCAGACCAGATCCTCTCTCTTTATGGAAGTTGGGGGGTAATTTGGAAAAAAATAAAATGAGGTTTTTGTAACTTACGAACGGGTCATCAGATCTTAATGAAATTTGATATTTAGAAGATCTTGCGATTAAGAGCAATTACTCTAAATCACTACCAGATCCGGTGATATTGGGGGGAGTTGGAGGGGTAAAACCGTAAATCTGGGAAAACGTGAAAATTGAAGTATCTTTATCTCACGAACGGGTGATTGTATCTTAATGAAACTTGATATATAGAATGATTTTATGTCTCAGATACTCCATTTTCAATTCAAAATGGATTTGGGACATAAGGGGTAGGAGGGGGAAACAGAAATCTTGGAAACCGAAAATCTTGGAAACCGAAAATCTTGGAAAACGTTTAGATAGAAGAGATCAGGATGAAACTTGATGTGAAGAATAAGAACAAGTTCTAGATACTAGATTGATATAATTCGAACGGATCTGCTCTCTTTGGGGGAGTTGGGAGGGGGCGTTAATCTGGAACCAGTAAATTTAGGTATTTTTTACTTAAGAACGGGTGACCAGACCTTAATGAAATGTGATAATTAGAAGGAACCCATGTCTCAAAGCTCTTATTTTAAATCCTGACCAAATCTGGTGAAATTGGGGGGAGTTGGAGGGGAAATCGGAAATCTTTGGAAACGCTTAGAGTGGAGAGATCGGGATGAAACTTGGGGGTAGAAAATAATCCCACATTCTTTAAAGCTGGTTAGATTTCGTGTGCGGTACTTCGAGTAATAGTGCTAAATTTTTTAGGATGATTCTCATGTATGAAAATGAAGGCCAGTAAAAAAAGGAGATGGTTTTGTTCGCATTTTTTTGTAGGTGTTCCCTTTATTTCACTACAGTCCTTAGTACAGGCCGCTTTTCCGATTTTTCACAGTGTAAAACATTTAAGAAAAAAATATTTTCCCATTCGTTCCTATTTCAAGCTTAAATTATCCGTAGTTATACTTCATATGCGATTACCCTATATAACTTCTTTCAATCATTTTAATCCTGATGAAGATGTCTCTACATTTTCTCTTCTGCTCTTTGAGTTGGCTTTGTTTTCGCTTCTATCTATTTACTATTATTTTTTTTAACATCACTTATATTTAATTGAGTTAAAAAGTAAAGAAAAATACTTACCAATTAATTCTTGACACTGTAAGCCGAATATTATGATCCAATAAATAATTCCAAAACAAATCTGCATTTTCAGAAGTCCATTTTAGATGTTCTCACCCTTAGCAGATGCACTTTCTGATTTCACAAAATTACCATTTACCAATAATTACTGATTACCAAATAATTTCACAAGACCCGATACAGAATTTCCATCTGATTCTGGTTTCATCCTTTTGAATTCATTCTAGTTATCATCTAGTTATATTCATTCACGCTTTCCTTTTGGAGGTTGAAGGATTACTGAAAAAGAAGACACAATAAGCTTCCAGATTTGAAGGTTAATCTGACAATAAATGTCAATATGTTTAACTTAAATCCATATATGTAAAATTCTATGTTTAAAAGGATAGGCATATATCAGAGCAGTTGTGGCAGAGGAAATACCGTCAGAATAAGGACAAAAGATATATTTTAAGATACCAAAACATTGGGAAGATAACACATCAATATAGACAGTACTGAACTAACATTCATTCAGTGAACATCTGTATTTGCACAATACAATTATCAGCTGGATTAACTCTGACAAGTAAATTCTTTGATATTTTTTCAATGAATTCGGAGTAATAGCATCGTTTTTGCGAGCGCTGTACAAAATTGGATGTGAATTATCTTGGGCGTTTGTTTATCTATTTTTTGAAAATTATAAATATTAGTGAAAATAAATATGGTTAAGAAAAGCGATCAAGACAAAGTGATTTAGAGGATTCAAGAGGATCCACAGAGTCGACTAATAATATCTCAAAGTTAGATAAAATCCTTGAAATAGTCGAAGCAATTAAAAGTGATGTCTTAGAAATAAAAATGGATTTCGTTGAGATTAAATCTGGTTTAGAGTCCCTAAAATCTCGCGTGGAAGATCTAGAATTAGCAAGAACGGCCCAAGCAAATGAATTATCTAGTATCAATCAGGAAATATCGGCATTACGAAACCAAATTGAAAAGGAGCCTGGTTTGGGTGAATTAGCATCTAGAGTCCTTATGATAGAAAACATGAATAGAAGAAGGAATGTTATTATACGGAACATTAAAAGTGAATCTAAATCAAGGGCTAAAGACCATGTTGATACCTTACTTTCCCACCTTGGATTTAATATCCGATTTGAGCTACTTGAGTTTACGGATAGATTTATCAAAATCCAGCTTCAGGATGATAAAGAAAAATTCTGTATGCTTCAGGGAAACAAGAAATTACGTGAAAACCCGCTCGAAAGAGTATTCGGACGTGAATCCCCTTATATCTATATGACAGATGATGTGACAAAAGGAGTTTGTGACATTTGCAATTCCCTTAGAATTAAACAAAAAGAATTTAAAGCAAGGGGAATTAGTGCTTGGATCCCCTCAGTGTTCCCACCTGTATTGTGCTTAATTAATAATGAAGAAAAAGTAAAGCTTAAGTAGTATAAAGTCCTGTAAGTGAGATATATGTATGAGAAATAGATATAAAGATAGAAATAGTCGCTTAGAATTTTTTTTTATTGGATTTATAGTTTATGATGAGTATTTGCGATTTATTTATTGGATTTACGACTGTAGTTGGCCTATGATCTAGGTCATGTATCCATGTAAAATTGTGCTCGCCTTCATATGATGATACGAATAATGGCTGAAATAAATAAGAAGCCAAGAAGAGATTATGTTCTTCTTTTTTTCCTTTTCTTTTTATAAAAGGAAAGAGTAATACTGTAACGGTTACCACAGAGACCCATTCAAGAGCCCTTAACTCTGGATAGAAGTCATTTTGACAAAGAAATATACATACTCACTGAAGATCATGTTATTATGCCAAGAATATTATTCACCTTACACGGACTCCCATGTTATCTATAAACCTTAAGAATATCATTTCAGAGATTTAAAATAATTTAAACGCTGACTTTTGAATATGTTTAACATAGAAAGAGGTTTAAAATTTCAACTTTAAAATAATCAATACACCTAGCCATTTGGCTGGCCATAAGCCTAGCCAATAGACCAAATGACAAAGTTAATCTATTGAAAGCTGATTCTTTTGTCAGGTGAAGCATAATGCATAAATTTTCAGTCTATGACCTAAGAAACATCTATATCAAAAGCTACCTTCGTCTATAGCTACCTACCTTAAACTGCCTCAAATGCCAAACTTGAACTATTGAAAGCTGAATCTTTTATAAGATTAAATTAAAAAAAAAAAATTTCAATTGAAAGTAAGCAATGACATAAGAACTTAAGACGAACAGAAACTATTCTGTATTTGAGAGGGATGGTCCCCTCATCAACACCCCGCTCTATACGCTAAAGTTTGACTCTTTCTCATCACCTTACTTTTTAACCCCTTTCATAAACGGAATAAACTTCTACAGCAGGGTTCTCTGATACGCTGAATCTGGTGGTGTGATTCTCGTTAAGATTCTATGACTTTTAGGGGTCTGCATTTTCCAAACTAAGGCAAATTTTCTCAGGGTCGTAACTTTAGGTAAGATGCGTGATGGGTAAGACTAAGCTTGACAAAACTTGATATATTTAAAATCAACATAAAACAAGATTCTTTTGATGTATTTATTGGTATCAATATTCAGTTTTTTAGAGTTTCGGTTGCTATTTTGCCGAATCGCACCTTACTACAGTTCGTTACCAAAAACTGTTTGATGATGTATAATGCATACCTTTTCAGTGTACGACCAAAGAGTCTAACAACCGTTCAAATTATTAAATGGGGCTCAATTATTTCTTTTCTGCTTTTTACTGTGTATTCCATTTTATTTTATCAGCTTTCGTTGAAACGCATTTTCCCATGATTGTTTGTTTGTATGTGATTCTGCTACATTAATTTAACCTTTCCGCCCCCCTAACAATCGACAAATACTGAGTTTTGCAAATAGACTCATGTTTGACGATAATATACTTTTCTGTACATAGATAATTTTAATAATACATAAGAAAGGGATTACAAAAGTTATTCCGTTTAATACACCCTTTCATGTCATTTCTACAGCTTGAACATTAGCTCTAAGGCATAAAAATCGTATCAAAGTCACTTCTGAACTGAAAAAATGAAACTTTGGCTTTAGAAGCTATTACTTAACCAAACTAGACTGAAATTATCTATGACCCGTCATAAATATAAATTCAAAGTAGAGTATAATATAAAATGGGATAAAAAAGAGAAATGCAGATTATTGTCTATTATCGTCAAAACCGAAATTCATAACCTAGTACGAGCAGATTAATAACTCGTGAAAAGCGACAAATTTCCTACTTAAATTGTAAAACCATGTACATCTATTCATCCGTTACAATGTTCTTAAATGTATCTGCTATTACCAGCCCCAGATTGTTTGATTTTAAATCTCCTGGTGACCTAAGATTTATCAAGGTGAGAGCCTGAAGAGATAATTTGAATACTGGTAGTAAATTTGTCGGAGTTGTTTTGTTTCCGATGCCGAGAAGGTACGCTAAACTAGGACCTCTGAGAAAAATCTATACCTGAAGGAATTGAAACTTACCAGAATATTCTTGGAGGGGATAATACCGTGGGGAAAAGCATAGAGGATGTACTAATAATGTTCCAAGTGGGGATAGGAAAGCAATTCGATAAAGATATCCGCTGAACTCCCTCAAGATGTACATTATTACGACAGGATTATTAATTAATTTCTAATAGATTTTAAAGTCATCTCTAAGGTAATTTTTAAGGCTTAAAAATTATTCTTAAGCATATATCCAAGTTTACCCAGTCAGTTTACAAATTAAAAGCTAACAGGTAAAAAAAAAAAAATGTAAATATGGTTAAGTTGTTTTCGTCCAATACTAAAATATAACGTTTTACTATATTGAACGTAAAACTAGTTAACGTATATATCAGAAGAGTAAAGGGAACGAATAATACCATCGAGATTAATGCAAAGATCGCTAAAATCAAAATTATTGAAATCAGAATTCTCGCTCAAGATTGAGTTGTTGTGACAAAAATGTGTTTTGAATTACCATAATAAGCCAATTTTCTTAATGAATATGTTTCAATCAAAAACTATTTTTTTTTTCAATCGATAAAAGGATATCCTCGTAACAAATGCCTCCTCCCTTCAGGAAAATTTCTTGATAACTTTCAAGACTCCCTCTATCTTTCCACTAATTTCGTGCCCAAGAGCATATGCCTGTAATGTTTTAAGTTAAAAAGAAAATATCTTTCACCAAAAAGAAGGGAATTATCACCCTGT